>NW_007578478.1:89729-93064 GCF_000690725.1 Stegastes partitus
TATCAGAGTCGTTTAGAAATCTAATCTCCCCCAGGGAAAATCAGATTTTCTTTTACTTTATTATATGTCCACATGATGTTTTTATATAATGGAGGGCACATCACAAGTGAAATAAGCAATCAGCACCGTGAATGAGCATTTCCATCTTTAAACTGCAGGTTAACAAAGACAAAAAATGCAGATTCAGACTTTCATATGTAACAAATTATGAACAAAAGGAACCAATCCTGTCAACTTGTGGCATGGGGCTTTCTGAATTGTTCCTCTTCTTCTGAATCGGTCTTCATTTCAAACAAGTATGGCTGAATTACTCCTAAATTATAAGTTCCCATTGTCTAGAGTAGTTATGCAGCATTTGAGGAGATTTGTAGGTGAGCTGGTGTGCTAAAGCTGCAGTGGGGATGAGAGGGTTTTAGGAAAGGCAGGGATGATATAGAGTTACATCTTAGGTATTTTTTAAGGGAAAAAAATGCTAAATATGTAGTTTCAATACACAGAGACAAGTTTGAGTTAAATCAATGACCTCATTAATTAAAAAAATAAAATTCAACTTAATTTATAGATGTATTTGAAAATAATTGCCACGTGAAGCTGCAAAGATTTACCTCCCTGTTCTGATTCTTTCACACATTACGTGCTAACTTGGTCTCTCAGGACTGACATAATAATAATAATGACTGTACCGTCTGTATGCAAGCAGCTCTCAAGGTCCTGGATAATAGACTGAAAAGCCATCATCACAATAACATACTGTCTACTTATTGTTTCCGTAGCTGGGAAAATCTCATTAAGTTCCACAATGTTTGCTCAGCATATACGGACACGGTCCTCCTTGATTCACCATGTAGGATAATGTTGGTCACACATCGGCACAATCCAGAATCATGGAGGATGTTTTGATTCTTTACATTGCAGAAAACACTTGCATTAACCTCTTAAGACCTGGCGTTCACATGCATGGGTTATATTACCAGAGTAGTTAATTTTGCAAACTATTCATTTTATTTTTATTATTTTATTATTCTAATTGTATTATTGTTATTTTTTATTTTTCATATTTTTAATTTTTACATATTTTTTAACTATATTTTGGAATATATTTTTTTATTTTCTTTATTTTTTTTATTCTTTATTTAAGTGCATATCAAAAAAGAGCTCAGATCTTAAATATACGATCCAGTGATTTCTACCATTTCTTCGCACGTAGTCTGAAAACCTAGTTAAAAGGCAACAAGAGCTGCCAACATACCTCGATGCTGCCTGCACACTTGTCTTGTCTGACTCTCATTTGCATTTGTCTGTGTTTGTCAGGCTGTATCCCTTCTGGCTTTATCTTTGTCATCTGTAATGTAATGGGATTTTATATTGTTCTGCCTTAACTGCCTCTCATAACTGTCTGCTCAATAGTTCCTTGTATCAGTTGTTTGCATCGTACACGGTTTAGTCTGCATGCTGCTCACTTCTCTTTACCCTGCTTTTCTTTGCTTTAACGTGCACTATCCTGAAAATGTTGCTCGTTTATGTTTTATTTTTGTTTGAATGACTAATTTAGCCCTCTTTAGCTCCTGTTACATTTTAACTCACATGAAGCTGTTTTTTTTTTTACTGGAATATAAAAATAAAGTCCTGCATCTCTATGAAAATAGCACAACCATGACTAGACTTAGACGCCATAAATCATAAAAATAACAACAACAAAAACATTAAGTTACATTTATTTGATTTTTGATTTCACTAGAATTTTAGAAACCTAGAATCAACATAAACAGCATTTTTCTGAATGTCCAAAGGCGTTACACTTTCACCAAAGTGGAAAAAATATTATTCTACATACTACAGATACTTTACTTTTTACATGTTTAATTAATTTCCATACTAGAATCCTTTCCCCTCTACAACAACACAAAGCATGCATGCAATTTAGCCCAGTTCAGCCAAAATGTTCCTGAATTTTTGTCACATGACTGCTGGTCACAGCTGAGTCACTCGTGGTTTTTCAGATGTGCCAAGGACTGCAGGATTTTCTTTTTTTTTCTGAATCTGTTCAGTGAAAACGGTTTATATTTGGTAAATTTTCAAATGGGACAAGTCGAAAATTGTGATTCTGATAAAATATCATGACCATAACTTGGCTTTCTGACAGAACGGCAGATGAATAGTTCAAGGACAGTCGGAAAGTTGAAAGTCTGAGTGTGAATGGTGCAATTTTGGTGATTTAAAAATCACAAATTTACATGCACACACGACAAATTTACAGGGATTGTGATTAACATGTGCTGTCCCTGAAAAACAAATAATGACAAATAAAATGGGTGAATGAATGACTCATGAAAAACAATGTGTAAATCAGTCTCTGACCATATCATATGTCCAAAAGTCAATACTGACTGTATGTGACGAGCCATTATTAGTTACTGTCCATTCACATGGTCTGCAATTAGAAGATGTATAAACCTATCAGGTGTGCAGATGTTCACCTTTTTATTTATCTCTTGTCTCCGTCTGTCCCACTCATACAAACACAGGTTTATACTAGAAAGTGCAAACAATATAGCTTGATGCCACAAAGACATTACCCCCACAAACTGTTTTTCCTTTCCTGATCTCATCTCTCACCAGATGTTGCCAGAGGACACACACAGTGCGGCTGGCTCTGTCTCCCGTCTGCTCGCTGGGACCGAGCATCTCATATTACCTGGATCTCACGGGGGCCCACTCGACTCCGCACCCAATCTAATAATACCGGCTAATGCCTCCATCACACTCCCATAATGAGTTCACTGAGGATATTGGGGACTCGATCACAGACAAGAATCTACACACAACCAGCAGGAGGAATCCCTGTGATGGACTCGGAGCGCGTGGACGGAAAACAAATGGGTTCGAGGTTTTTTTAAGCGGCGACGCAAGCTGTTCAGGTGGCAACGCTGCTGTCTAACAGTGCTTAACGGGGAAAAAGATAAATTGATGAAATATTCTGTTTAATCTAACCCCAAAGAGTGAACTGTATTATGGTGTGAAATTACAATTTAGCTCATAATGAGGGGATGAAAACAGTGTAAGACGTGAGCTAATAGGGATGGAAAAGAGGAGGCTTAAGGGGATCCCTTCGTATTGGTTATTTTTGTCATAAAAGCAAGTTTAATTTAAAGAAATAATAAAAAATGTTGAGCTCACTTTAGGCTGGAATTAGGATTTACAGTGGTCAGCAGGTTCTTACAAGGACTCACTTAGATGCTTGAAGGCCCTGAAACCTGTTTTCTTAGCTTCATGGGTTCATATTTTACCAAAGTTTAAACAGTTCTGAGTTTTTCACGTGAAACATTTCTGTATTT
>NW_007578478.1:93164-173151 GCF_000690725.1 Stegastes partitus
AGACAGATAGATAGATAGATAGATAGATAGATAGATAGATAGATAGATAGATAGATAGATAGATAGATAGATAGATAGATAGATTTGTTCAGGGTGGTTATTGCAGTGGGAATACAGGATTTTTTGGACACCACTGAACAGGCCTACAATCAAGTGAGAGCAACAAAACATCTGTCGTCACACCTGAAGCAACCAAGTGTTGCCGCTTCTCTGTGCAGTCATTGCATCAAACCTGAACCATTTTAGATATTATGGTAATTGGAGATTGGATGGAAATCAGTTTGAACGAGATATGAGCCAGATGCATTCTACCAGAGGAGATGAAACATGATCTCTCAGAATCTTTTGGCTCCCACCTTCTCATTACTGATGAAGCTTTTCAAGCAAGAAAAAAAAAAAGAATGCTTTTGAAGATTCGGTGAGCTTTCAGAAAATCTGCCGTCTCTGAAATCTAACAGTAATATTTTCTGAAGTTGTCATAGCAGAATAAAAATGTTAGAGGGGCGAAAACGTGTTGCCCTTTTCAAAAATATATTTCTCTGCATTGTTTCACGTGATATATCACAGCCTGATCATACTACTATAGTTTCCCAGTTTGGAAATGCATCACTAACCTCCAATCAGTTTCCTTTACTATGTTTCTCACCCCAATCCATCACCTGAATACTCGTCTGTGCAGACACCTGCTCCCCCATGACACCAATACACAGAACTGTATGCATCGCTATTTGTTGCCACGTTTCCTTTGTTGCCTCGGCTTCCCATCTCTCTTTTGTCTGCTTTGTAATACCCTGACCACTATTATCTCCCTACTTTGATGGCAATGATGAGTATATTTTTGATTTTTGACAAGGGAACAAGTATTTTTTGGCTCAAACGCTGCATCGTGAGCATGCATTTGAGATCTGATTTCTTTGCCAGTTTTTTAAACCCAAACACACCTGCTTCAAAAAGTGTTCTGTTTAAATGGATATTTGCTAAACTTAACATTCATTGTCTATACACCGCTTAGTCCTCACTAGGGTCGCGGGGGGCTGGAGTCTATCCCAGCTGACTTAGGGCGAAGGCAGGGGACACTTCGAGACAGACAACCAAGCACACTCACATTCACACTGAGGGACAATTTAGAATCACTACTTAACCTCAACATGTTTTTGGACTGTGTGGGAGGAAGCTGGAGAACCCGGAGAGAACCCTGCACGGGGAGAACATGCAAACTCCACGCAGAAAGATCCTGAGTGTCCTCACTGGGATGCAAACCGACGACCTTCTTGCTGCGAGGCAACGCTGCTAACCACCGAGCCACCTTGCAGCCCATAAACTTAACACCAAATTCAAATTAAAAGATAGGTCCGAACATCTTTTTTAAAAGACTATCAACAGCGTCAGTTTTTCAGTTAAAATGGTTGTCCATCATGTTTGCTGGAGAACAGGTAAGTTTGTGATCAATAGACGTTAGAAGTGTGCAGCAATTGTTTCTAACATTGCGCCGTGTTGCAGCGCACAATAACACACATTAGAAACTCCAGCGGATTAAAGTAGATATGGTCTGTGCATTTGTGACATTACTAAAAGTGACTACTGTTTAAAAAATTGAAGCAGCCCTCTCTTTACACTTTATCCGTTTCCTCTAAAAGTGTCTCTCTTGCATATGAACGTATGAAATATTTCTTGCACATTTATTTGAATTACACACACGCACACGAGGATAAAAAATGCAACAGCGGGGTAACGTTAGGGATATTAAAGTATGCATGGTGTTTTGGATGGAAGAAAAGCTCTTTTTAGTAATAAGAGAGTTTTAATAAAGTTTTGCTCATTTTCTGTTGATTTTATACTTTATGTAAGATGTGAAATTGAAAATATATGTTTACATTTCTACCTTTTTGCTCTGTTAGGATTTAAGTTTTCAATTAATCCAACGCTATTACATTAAGACTGCACTGACTGTTACTTAAAAAGCACCAATTTAGCAGCAAATCAACCATAATGGCTTCATGTTCTCACCTGAAACATCTGCTTGACCTTCCTGCGGGGCAGATTGACATTCAGCTTGTGAAGAAGCTGGTAGATCTCGTCAATGTTCAGGAGACCATCTCCGTTTTTATCAGCCTCCTCAAACGTCTGCTTCATCCACGTCACACACACACATTAAGGAAAAACAGGCGTGTGTCATGTGTATTTGTACAAGAAATCTGTCTGTATGACTTTGGCCATTTGAGCTTTGAGCACCTTTTAGCTCCTGAATGTGCACAAACGCTTGACAAAAACGTATGAAAACAAATGTTTCTTACTTGGCAACTTTAGTCGTACCAGATATGTGCTGAGCTTAAGTGAAATGGAGTGTTGTTCACACTAGAGAAGGATTTTCTTTTCAAAGATTTAGTACTTCCCTCTAAGCTTAAAAAATATATCTGAACCTTAGAAAACTGATATTCTCACGACAAGCCACCTGACTGCACTGATTTGTGTGTATCTCTTTGTTTTTAAAGGATATTGGTCATGTGTACGCTGCCGCTTGGCCAGCGAGTCTTCATCGCTGATCCCGGCCATCAGGTAGCGGAGGCCTGTGATCCAGGTCCTGGCTTCTTCTGCATTCGATGTGACCAGGTCAAGGGACTCCATGTGGTTTCCGTGGTACACCGTGAAGCAGCAGGCCGGGTCGAAGCTGCCGTCTGCATGACGGTGGAAGATGTCCGACTGACCGCCCTCGGTCACCTTGTACAGCGAATCGATGGTGACTGGCAGAGGGAGGACACAAGATAGATGGAGAAGGAAAGAATTCAATAATTAGCATGGAGATCCAAACATAAAATACACTTGTAGGAATCAGTCCGTTCTGTCTCTAGTTACTAAATAACTTAAATCATAAGGCAGCTGGTATTCTTAAGCTTTTGAAAAGACAAAACCCAACTACAAATGTATCTGAGTAGCAGTAGAAAATACTCATTTCTTTATCCTCCATTGTTGTTCAAACTAGTAAAAGTACATACATAAACCACATTGCTGCCATTGGTGGCATGATCAATCATTATCGTGCGTTTTTTATTTTAATGACTTAGATGTAATTCCATTTTAGGGCTGCAAAATATTGGAATAAATTGACACTTTTTAGATATATTGTAAAAAAACAAAAAAACAAACGTGTTTTACCAGATTATATGAATAGCTAACTGTGGAAAGAAAGAATCATTTTAGCAGGACTAGGGGGATTTTCAAGAGACCTGAATCTGCATACAAAATAAAAAACTATGTTTGAAAATTGTCTGAAAAATTATTTGTGCTGTAGAATCTTTCTCAAGTTGTGTGACACTGGCAAAAGCATCCGAAATATTTTACTGCTTTGGCTGGCATTCAGATGTGGTTTTGCTCTCATCAAACATAGCTTTGTGATGCTAATTTAAATGGCCAAAAAAAATTGTCGTGCCATCTTTTGTAGTGGCAAAAATTGCGCGACACAGCTGACAGAGTGCCTGCTTTTTCGTTAACATCCTCCTTTCTGTGGCCAAAACATTTCCAAACCACTGACAAGGGCTGTTCAGTTACGACCACAATGATGATCATGATCATAATAAACAATACTGAGATTGTGATTTGCCTATTTATCAACAAAATCATTGATTTTGACCACAAAAAAATTACATAAACAGAACTTTCACTTCCATACTGTGCTACATTCCTTCTAATGTTCAAATCTGCATCAAAAAAAGACCTAAAATAAGTTTATTTTTCACCTGAATTCAGTGCAAGAGGAAAAATATAAATTCAATTGTACTCAAAACACCTCTGTTGCTGAACATCTGTTTATCGATAGACTCTACAACTTAGCAATGTTCCCTACACGCCTCACATGCAGGCTTCAATAGAAGCTGGCTTTGCACAGAGAAGCCTCTAGTCTCCATCACTATGTGAAGCCCAGCAGTTCAGACAAAAGCATCAAATAAGACATTCTAATGTCAGCTGTAATCAATGTGAAAGTGATGTTTTTTCTACTTATTTTCTCTGAGCGGAGAGCATTTTAAATGTCAAGCTTGCAGTCAATCATGTTTATTTATTTGTGGGAAGCCACAATTGCATTTCTCTTTTGCAACCAATTTTTCCTCTTCAGTGTTTCTCTCCTGCTCCTCGCTCATTTTGCTGTGCAAAAGTGGAGCCTGCACATCAACTAACGCTCTGCCTTGAAAATGAAGTAAATAAAGCAACAACTCCATGTGTCCGAGAACCATTAAATCAGTGTAAATGACGTTCTAGCAGACACACTTCTCCCGTAGATTAGTCATGGAAAATGAGAGCTGTGCACGTTTTGTTTTTGTATTAGCAGCGAGAGAGAAAAAAAGTTGTCACATGGTGTGTTTGCATTAATTTGCCTTATTGCACAAACGCACTTCACAGTAGAAAGTCAATTATCGTGCAGCCCGATCCTACACACACTGTGAATTTGCTGTAAACACTTGAGCAGCAAGCACGTATTTATTCATGGCTGAAAACATACATATATTGGGGCCTGTTTTTAAAATATTTACTCCTTATTTGGGAGAAAAGGGCTTGAGGCTGATAAGTGAGACACTTTTTGATTTTCTGACAAATGAAAAAATATGGAATAACCACAGCCTCTTCCTTTAATATTGCAATTTAAGAGCTCCAACTGAAGTGTAATGACAGAGAAGTGAAGAAGGCAGAATAAATCGAAGGTATAAACAAGGCATAATGGCAAAAAATTTGCATAACTTTTTGAGGGATAACTATAACCAAAATTATATGTTTTTCTCACTTTCTCTGCTTTCCTCTATCATGTGCAAAAACACAGAGAGTGAGCAACTCCTGTAGGCTTCAGACAGTCTCACGGTCTAATGAGATTGGAGTATGAACTCAGCTATCTTTGATTCTGGGTCTTTGTTGGGAAAGAGAAACGCCCTGCAGTAAACTGAGTCCTCCTCTGAATTTACGCTTAGGCTCTAGAACTCGCTGCTTTTTTCCTCCCATTTCTGTCAGTGTGATCCGCTAACAGGCTGTCAAATGTGCCTCCCGCAATTAAAACTATTCATTAATGACCCTCGTTGATGCACAATGCTTTCCTCAATAAACCTTTCTGTTTGGGAAGCACTGTTCTGTTTATTAAATTGGCAAAACATTTTATTCAATTAATTAGCCGCGTAGCTGCTCCGAAATACATTTTGTCGTAATCCATTCCAAAATTAATCCACGTCCATCTTTCCTATTTCTCTCCGTTCCTACATCCTCTTACATAATCTCATCTCGGAAATACCGCTATGACTGAACAGAACAATATGGCAGCCTTGTTTTGATCCTTCTCAGACAGACAGACACACACATTCAAAAAAAGAAAAACAAGAAAGGCTTATAGTGCAGTCTAGACACACACACATTGTCATTCATACACATGTAAGAGCAGGTCCGTAGACAGATGTATGCTTCAGTGGGTTAAAACCAGTGAAATACAAAGAGGACAAGGATGATTTGAGGGGGCCATGAAATATATAATGATAATCCCCTCCGAGCCAGAGCAGTGTGGCGAAGTCCGATTATGAAACTTCACCAGACATTCCAGGGAAAATAGGAGCTACAAAAGAGGGAGTAGCATCAATCTGTGGAGCGCTTTGAGACACGATACGTGCTATAAAAATACAACTATTATTATAGTTATGGTATAAGTTTTAAAAATCATTCTGGTTTATTGTCAGTTGTTGTGGAAATTAAAGTTAATTGTTGAGTCTGGAAACAGAACGATATCCGACAGGGGAACACCTGAGTGGTCATTCAATTAGGAATACAGCTGAAGTTTGGCTCCTGAGACAAAAATTCATAACCCGAGTTACATCTTTGTTTAGATTTAGACAACAAAAGCACGGCGGTTATTGTAAGGAAAAGATTTAGGTGGCAATATGTTGTGTTATGTAAGATGCTGTGTTTCAAGTCAATGCAAACTTTTTTTTGGCGTGAAACCAAAATAATTATCTTTCCCTTAATGCTGCCAGATTAAGTTGTTGCACAGTCTGAAGTTGGAAAACAAATAAAGTTCATTGTCAATGAGCATTTTGCTGATACATTTCGTTGCAACCATTTACTAGGATTGTAGAAAGTCTACAGATATTGCAGTATTTTTTATTTCTATATTAGTCAGGCAAATGTGTGTAGTATACAATATTGTAGGATCTTATCCCAGGTATATAAATTAGTCAGATATATGTGTACAGATCATAATACTGCAGGATGTTAAGCTTACATTTCAAGTGAATTTGTAACATTAATCTAATTTGTCACTTTAGTTTTAAATGTGCTGTATAAAGAACGTGATAAGACTTGACTATTTTCCAATATGGTCATTTGTACGAGCAACTTCATATAACCCATAGCTAGCTTTAATTATGACAACACCCACCAGTGACTGCAGTAGAGCCACAAAGTAGATTTATAGAGGAGGCTGGGGTGATGGATGGGTCGGAAAAACTTTGGACTTTAACACAAAAAACTGCTGTTCATTTCTTGTTTCCATATAAAAGTAAATGTTACTTTTAATCATGAACACTCCCTAACGTTAACCGTCTGTCTATTATACTGCCATGACAGTGAAGTCTGTCCTTCTTAACCCAAAGCCTGATCATTACCTGAGTTGTTCTTGCATCTAACCAAAACAGAGGCGGAAAAATACCTGTGCCACCAATAGGGATGCTGGACTGACTCCTGTGTGTCATATTCAGAGGATGGAGATAAATAATCTATGTATCTGGTTGTTCAGGTTGGAGGTTTTTTACATTGCAACTGCTGGATGTGAAAAGAAAACCAGCGCACAACAGAATTATCCCTTGTAGGATGTCACAATGAGGGGATAAATTACAGCAGCTTATGAGAGAAAGCAGGACAGCGGAATTACAAAAGTAAAGTGTGTGCGTGTGCATGCAGATGTGCGCGTTTCTGTGCTTTTATACTCACTCTTGGCCTTCTCACTCTTGCGTGAGGGCTTCCAGCGGATGCACGAGCGATGCTCATCCAGGTAGAAAAGTCTCACCAGCCCTTTGGATCCCGCCTTCAGCTTCACCATCTGTGTCCCGGACTGCATCACACTCATGCATCGCTCCACTGCAGATGAAAACACAAACACTGGGGTCAGTGAAGCACTATATAAAGACACAAAATGAACAGGTGTCTGCCTTTATTCGCGTGTTATCTGGAAGATAAAGTGTCGCACAGTTACCACCACCAGCAGCTGACGCGGGTCACAGTCCAAGCTGCAACAGAGATGCCACTGTGTGGATGTACAGAGCTGCTTTTCTGCTATCCACTGACCTGATGCAGAGAGCAACTCAGAGAAAGAGGAAATAAAGAGATCTCATAGAGGGAAGCTCATCTAATGTGTATCTCTCTGTATAGGTCCTGCAGGCTGTTTGAGAAAAAAAGCACTACATCATACTGAAGCAGGTGGAAATTACGACTGAGGTGCATTTAAGGTTGCTGAATTTGTTCCTCAACTCTCCAAAAAGTTTGGGTTTAATGTGTGAGGTCTGATGATATATCTTTCAGACATCCATCTACATTCGCCAGTGCAATAGAGGTCAGTGCAATTTTGTATCTGTGGCTCACAACATTTTAAAAAAACTACATTTAAAATATCTTTGCAGAATCAGTGCTCCAGCAACTCTGGATCATCCACTGTGACCTCACTGTGAACAGCATGAACCGCAAGTGTTTATTGTCTACATAATAGTTTTTTTTTGAGCATTTCGTTGCTGTTTTTTTGTTTGTTTGTCGTTGTTTGGGAGGTGAATTTGGGCAAATTCGCTGCTGGGTTACAAGATTTTGGTTCCTGCTGCATTATGGTTGCTTTAAGTGCTGTGACATTTATGAATGTCTCTGCTCATCAGCTTCAGCAGTGACACACCCACATACTGATTACAAACCTGCTTAACATTTTTCATCCGATGGCGGCTCACTGCTTAAACCTGCAGTACAATGTTGTGCTACAGTGTATGTATTTGTATACTAGGAGGAGAGACCCCAGTCGCTAGCAGTTATCTATAGGCAAAAGTTCAATTAAAGACACTTGAAATGAACAGAAATGTGGGAGATGAGGGGGCAAATAATGGTCGAGTGTTCTGAAGAGGAGAACAGAAGCAGCGAAATGATGCTGAAAAGTGTCTTTGTGTTTGATTGCCTGACTGCCTCGCACTGTCCAGCGCCGAGAGAGGATAAAAGAAAAAAATTTCAAACTTTTTACATCGTGTGACAGCTGGTGGCAGAGATGCAGACAGCGATGACATCAGAGAGACAGCGAGATTTCCATCCTCATTAGTGGAGTGTGTGCGAACGAGTGTGTGTATATGCGGCTGTGTGTGTGCCTATAACATGTGCATCCATGCATGCACGCAAGACATCTATGTCAGCATGCACCAGAACACGCATACAGCCGATATGTTGGCAGTGAGCGATGAGCTTAAAGTCAAAAACATCACGCCAGCTCCAAAATGTTTAGATTTCGTACTGTGAAGCATTCAGATGTGAGGCCACAGAACAATATCTGAGCCTTTTTTGTTGTTTTACCTGCACAAAGCAACACAAGTCCATCCCCCATCCTATGACTCTTTCCACACATCAGCTTAGTTTAATATTACCTCCTGACAGCGAGATAATAGAACCGCAAACAGCTGAAGAGGAAACCGCTTGATCCCGGACTACAAAATTTTCCGGTCACCAATTTACTTAATTCATTTTTACAAAGGTTAATAAGAGCAATTGTTATCCACAATTTCTCTAATTATACCTCACAATGTAGGCGATGCACTGCGACAACTGTGACACCGATGTGAAGGAAGATCTGATATATTCTGTGGTGACAGCAAAAAGGGCCTCGACTGAACTGTCAGCTTTACAGCCTTACTCTCTGGAGCTACTTTGAGTTCAACGACCTTCTTAAGGACACTTAAGTTAGAGCTCGAGCTGAATCCACAAGCCCGAAGGACAGAATCTATCTTTTGCTAAGGCTGAATAATAAAAAAATAATACCCATATACTGCTTGTTTATTCCCAGTTGTTCTTTTTATATCTACTGACAACATCTTCTTTAGCTAAAGGTGAGATAGAGTGTACATCTCTATATGGATAATTGATGATAATATGGCAAGGATTCAGCTCTCTAAAGTAATAACACTTTTTCCATGACAAAACAACATATAAATTTATCATAGGGGCACTTAAGTGATTTAATGCCGCGCTTGAATAAATTTGGGGGAGACGCAAGAGGCCGATTAGCACCGACTGGGATATATTTAGATGCAAAACAGTTGGATCCTACATTTCCCATGATGCATCTTAATATCATCTCTTCATTAGACCCTCTCTGTTTAATAAATGCCCACGTCTTTCTAAATCTCACTTTATAACAAAGAGTATCCTCTGACAAATAAGCTGATCTTAAAATCTACAATCAGTGGAGAACACAACATCAATACACACAAACATGTGATTTTTTAAAAACGGCCGAGACAAAGTGGTTACTGCAAGGAATCATACACCTCTCTGAGCATTAATTCTGCAAAGTGATGTGAATTATGTACAGTTTAAGACAGTAGGCACAAAGACTGAAAAGAAACAACATACACATCGTATCAGGCATGTGAACACATCTGCTCCAGGTTCCTGTGGCACATTTCCAGTGTTATGGATCAATAATGAAAATGTATTCCGCACAGAAGACCACATCTACATATTTAATGGATTTTCATGTAATGTTGATGGTGTATACTACAATTAACATTGCCTTGTTTTGAAAGCTGGCATGGTTAAGATGTCACATGTGGATCCACAAATACATGCATACAGTGCCGTGAAAAAGTATTTGCCCCCTTCTTGAATTCTTATTTTTCTGAACATTTAACCCACTTAAAAGACCATCAAATATATTTAAATATTGGAGAAAGATAACCAAGGTAAACACAAAATGCAGTTTTTAAATGATGATTTAATGTCTTCAGGGTAAAAAGCTATCCAAACCTACCTGGTCCTATGTGAAAAAGTAACTGTCCCGCTTGTTAAATCATGAATTAACTGCAGCTAACCACATTTTTTGGAGTTCAGTTCCACTGACCACACCCAAGCCTCACCTCATTATCTCCAGACCTGTTTAATCAATAAATCGCTTAAATAGAACCTGTCTGACAAAATGAAGTCAACCAAAAGATCTCAAGAAGCTGCAACAAAATGCCACAATCCAAAGAAATTCAAGAACAGATGAGAAATATACTAATTGACATCTATCAGTCTGGAAAGAGTTACAAAGCCATTTCTAAAGCTTTATGACTCCAGCAAACCACGTTGACAGCCATTATCCACAAATGGAGGAAAAACAGTGATGAACCTTCCCAGGAGTGGCCAGCCAACCAAAATTACCCCAAGAGCACAGCAACGACTCATCCAGGAGGTCACAAAGGAACCCAGGACAACATTCAAAGAGCTGCAGGCCTCCTTTGCCTCAGTGTTCATGACTCAACAATAAGGAAGAAAGTGGGCAAAAATGGCATCCATGGCAGAGTTCCAAGACAAAAACCACTGCTGACCAAAAGAACATGAAGGCTCGCCTTACTTTTGCAAACAAACATCTAAATGATCCCCAAGACTTTTGGGAGAATATTCTATGGACTGACAAGGCAAAAGTTGAACTTTTTGGAAGGTGTGTGTCTTATTACATCTGACGAAAAAGTAACACAGCATTTCTGAAAAAGAACATCATACATCAGTCAAACATGTGGTAGTGTGATGGTCTGGGGCTGCTTTGCTGCTTCAGGACCTGGACGACTTGCTGTGACTGATGGTACCATGAATTCTGCTCTCTACCAGAAAATCCTGAAGGGGAATGTTTGGCCATCAGTTCGTGACCTCAAGCTGAAGCGCACTTGGGTTCTGCAGCAGGACAACGATCCAAAACACATCAGCAAGTCAACTTCTGAATGGCTTGAAAAGGTTTTGGAGTGGCCTAGTCAAAGTCCGGACTTGAATCCAATTGAAATGCTGTGGCATGACCTTAAAAAGGCCGTTCATGCTCAAAACTCTTTAGTGTTGCTGAATTAAAACAATTCTGCAAAGAAGAGTGGGCCAAAATATCTCCACAGAGATCTGAAAGACTCATTGCCAGTGATAGAAAACGTTTAATTTCACTTGTTGCTGCTGAGGGTGGCCCAACCAGGTATTAGGTTTAGGGGGAAATAACTTTTTCACACCGGGCCAGGTAGCTTTAAATAGTTTTCCTTCCTTAAGGAATAAAATCATCATTTAAAAATTGCATTTTGTGTTTACTTGGGTTATCTTTGTCTGATATTTACATCTGTTGGATGATCTTAAACACTAAAGTGGGGAATATATGGAAAAAAAAATAAGACTTTGAGAAGGGGGCACATACTTTCTCACGGCAATGTAAATGCTAAAGAGTTCAATAGAATGAACAAAAAATGCTGAATCGGGAAATACATGTATAAATACCAGTAGTTGATTTGATTTCTGCATTCTCCATCTTGTTGGTGAGGAAACCTAATGATTCATAGTCTACTAGCCCCACAGAAAAATGAGAAAATACAAAATGTTCTAAATCTGTAGGACATTCCTAATCTTTTTATTTTATCTTATTTTAGAAAGACACACAGAAACACACACACACAGAGTCATCTACACAAAAACCTAAAAATGCTGATTCTGATGACACGGATGATTATCGTCAAAGACAGCGAAAGTCAAAACCTCTTGTGGCTCTAAAACATATACGTGTTTAAGCACACTTGACAGAGCCTACACTCAGCAGAGTGCTTGTTAACAGTCTCTCCGTCCTGGGGATAGGCTTAGCGGTTGCACAAATTTTTGCTTTTGATATTTGATGAGTTTTTCCAGGCAAAGACTCGCTCACTCTAGGAACATTATTATACACAAACACACACCCGAGCGTAAGCACATGAATCCAAGACCTGCGTATCAACTCCCAAGGTGCAGAAAAAAACTGGAGTCCGACTAGAACTGTTATTTTCGGTAGTTTCAACCAAATCACTGGAAACAGAAATAGATTTATGCAAGAGTCAGATAAGAGTAATGGACTGCAAAGGTCACAGTTTATAGCATACCACGGCTTCTGTGCCTAAATATAAAGTATGTAAAGTAGAAGGGATTACTGATGTGCACATCTGATATGACACATGAGCAAATAACGCAGTTGTGGCTGCAAATTCAACATATAAATATATCACTTGGTATGATAGTTTAAAGGAGAGTAAGTTATAGACATCACTGAGATATTTTCCCCATATTTAAAGTTTAAATAGCAGGTCTGTGAGCAGATTATGACATCAAGCAGACACAAAATAACAATTAACATTCATTTGAAGTCATGTTTTTGTTCACTTGATGAATACTGCTCCAATGTTTTCTCTTGTTTTAGCTCCATTTTGGGTTTCCACCAACTCCAGTGGAAAATACATGGCTCCTTCACTGCTAAAACTGTGACCTACGAGGGTAAATGGTACATAAATAGCATTTTTTTTGCTGAAAAATCTGTACTTAAGGTTGATGAGAGCAGTGAGATAAACCAAAACTGAAGAACTGAGGGCCATTAAAACAAAACAATGAGCTAAAAGATGCTATAGAGTGCAATAGATTAGACAAAAGATGCAGAATTGGGTAATATTTCTCTATGTGGTCATTTCTACAATCCTTGTGTGCTCTTATTCAGTTCATTGGGAATATAAGCTAACTGTTTAGTGCAGCTTTAAACCTGCGTGGGGACTGATACAACAGCATCCTGTTAAGAAGGATTTGTCAAACCCACATGTGTTTTCTGTTGCTTGCAGGTGACAGCGAATCGGGGAAAAATGCTAAATTGTTATTTAATTATTATTATTATAGTTGCACATAAATTAGCTCAGAGGAGATAAAATCTCAAGCCCGAGGCATCATCACGCTCTCTAGGAGTCTGATACAATATAAATATTAAAGGTCTCAATACGGTGTTTTATACTCTAGGTTCTATATGCAGCTTCAAGTTACCTTTCACTGTTGAGCCATTTATCTTACAAGATATTCGATAATTTATGACATTGTAGGGGATGAACACATAGTCATGTCTGTTCATAATGCATGAGCCAGTACTTTATAGTGTTGTAAGAACTCCTCAGAGCTGCAAAAAATAATAGGACGCTGAAGACACACAGAGACTCTGGGAAAAAGAATTAATCAAAAACAAAGAAATAGGCCGCGTTGCATTATTTATCCCACAAGGCCACTTGTGAAATCCACAGCTTCATTAACAATGGAAACCAGTGTCGCTGTCATGTGTGGGTTTCCTGTAGTATTGATCATAGCCACAGTGTCTGCTCTTGTGAACGGGCGTGTTCTATTGAGGCTTACTGCGGATGTAAAATCCATGACTCAGATGAGATCAGCTTCCAGCAACACTCCTCCAAGCCTTTAGATATGGAACATCATAATTCAGGCCCAAAGTGAATCCATGCGATTCACCATTACTAGAAAGTGCATTCTGCCACTATTCCCTCGGAGTATAAATATGTAAAAGTGTTTTTTTTTTTTTTGTTGGGTTTTTTTCCCGAAAGGCAGTCAGATATATTTCACAAGAAAAAGCTAAAAGGGAATAGAGACATCTGTTTTTTTGTGTGTGTGTGTTTTTTTTCTTTACATCCTGCTCAACACAAAGCAGCTCTCAGGAAATAGAGGGCTGACATGTACAAGAATCGATTCATCACCGTTTGTGTTGCAAGAAACCTTAAAACAAATCCACTTCCTCCCTTGATGCTTCTCCTTTCCTGTATACCCTATTTCCTCCACATCTCTATCCATCCATGCTCTTCCTTGACCTTTCTGCAGGCATTCTGCAGTCACTTTACTCTCCGTCAGCTCGATAAGCACCGCAAGGAGTCAAACTTAGTTAGGGCTGAAAGCTGAAAAGCAGAAAGGAGGAAGGCCGGGGGGTTAATATATGCCCAAGAGACGGGGGAGCTGCCTTGTAATCAGAGATGAGAACTAATGTAAGTAGCTCTCAGAAGACCAGTGATGGTTGAATCAAACAGTCATCGCCCTGAGCGCCTTGACACTCATCTCTTGTCCCATTTCCCCCCTCAAGCATTACTGCCTAAAGCAGCTGACCGTGAGACTATAAATTTACAGTTTAGTCTAAATGTGCAATTCCAGGATGTATCTTGCAGACATCTGACGAGAAAATGAAGTCTTCTTAACCCCACTCGGCATTTATATGCAAGTTTTGCCCACATGTCTTTTTGCTTTGCTTGTCTGTGGCGAGTTCTCTCCCTGCAACCTCTCAGAAGACGATTTAAAAAGACAGCCGCACATGCCAGCTCCACCCAAGTATGAAAAAGGCATTTTCTACTTATGCAGGAGGATAGAAAAAATATGTAGAACATCTTTTTTTTTTTTCCTGAGTTGAACCTTTACTTTTTGAGCGATACACAAGTCCGTGCGTGCGCATTCATTTGTGTGTGTTTGTATTTACATACGTGCGTGTACGATGCGTGCACGAGAAGAAACTCATCATCTCTGTCGGCGCAGAGCAGAGAGCAGATCAAAGCTTTGTCTTGCCACAGAGGCTAAGGCAATTCAAACATATTTTAATGGGGTAGGTGACGAAGACGCCTCTGTGATAAGCTGATGAACAAAGCCTGTCCTCACTTAGATTCATACAATAAGGCCCGCGATGGCAAACACAGAGAACACCTGGTATGGTATCAGCGACTTTTCCTTCATCATTTTCAGTCTTAACTGTCATTTCTAATCACAGCATGATATTAGATTTCTCTCAGCCTCATTTCTACGAGTGTGTAATCAGTTAGGACTAATATTTTGATTATTCAATGGTTCTACGGGAGGTCTCTGTAAAGATTTGGTCCGAGGGTGATGACTGGAATGGACAAGAGTCCAAAGATTTATCATAATTTATTCATAACTACATAAATTCATATTCACCAGCATCTGCCTGATCCTTCATGCACTATTCATGTGACATAAGGCTCCACCAGCTACCCCAGCCAGTCCGACCACTGATGAAGCACAGCAGTCAAACCAAAATAAAAACTGGCTCAATTGGTTGGCTGGTGTTGTCATTTTTCTTTTTTTTACTTTTCTGTTCTGCCTGCTAGCTCTCATGACCTGAAGGCAAGTTTTCTGTGCTGATGCTGAATCAAAATGTGATTCAGTTTTGTTCGACTGGTCGTCAACAGGACAAAATGAATGACATTTACGTGTATTTGTGGCTGTGACGAGATAAAATACACAGAACAGACCAGCCTTCCCTTGTATGTAATGAGCAACAGCTCATTAAGACAAACCCTCTGCAGGTTCAAAGTTATGGTAGGAGAAAGTGAGCAATTCGATCATCCTGGGGATATTCCAATCCATAAACATGAGCTCCTGCTCTGTTGCTGTGCTATGAATAGCACCAGCACGCAATATGTTCAATATGCAATATGTTTGTCCACATACACGCATTTATAGACAACCTGCACACTGACAAACACATGAGGAGAAGAGTTTTCTAACAGCATTTGTCAATTTAAATGAACAAGGTGGGAAAAGCAGAGAGAAAAAAATGCTCCCAGCTATATTTGCTTGCCTTTGTCTCTAACACAACACAACACAACCACACACATCAACTTACCAAACTGTGTAAGCCTGCATTTCTGTGGAACGGCCACGGTGCCACCAATATGGTAAACGTTACGCGCCAGGAGGGTTGCCACAGTTAACGCAGCAGACTTTTGAACCGGACCGTAAATAAAGGTGGATCTCACTTTATGAGCAGATAAAGCTGTGGGACCGAAAAGTGAACAACAAATTTCCTCCATTTCCTCTGCAAAAGAAAAAAATATGAAAATAAAAAATTGGAAACCACCAGGAGTCCAGCTCAGCTCAGTCCCAGTACGCAGCAGCTACACCTGTAGCTCTGAAAAACCACTTGTGCCTCTCATCAGACGTGACGGACACTCCGGGCTGACCTCAGACAACAAGGAGGCGCAACCAAAACTCCTGCTTTTCATCTTCCCCTGCACCGTCTTCTAATCTGTGCCTTCATCTGATCGTCTCGTCTCTCCGGAAACACCCATCTCCACCTTTTCTCTTGGTCATCTGCTCCCAGCTCCCACCTCCTGCTCTTCCCCATCCACCTCTCTCTGTGATGTTCGCAGGTCTCTCAAAACATGTGCAGCTGTGTCAGTGCGACTGCCAACACGATACCCTGACACGCAGATTTACATCCAGCTCTGGCATTGTTTTACAGTTTATTGAGCGATTATAAAGAGCAAGGCAGGAAAATAGTGCAGCAGATGTGTGTTTCCTCATATCAGCTGGGTTCATTAAGGTCAACCAATGGGATACAGGGATAAGAAGGATGACATAACGTTCATGGTAATGCACTCCTGAAAGTAAGATCTAATGGCATGTGGGGTGTGTATGTGTGTGTGTGTGTGTGTGTGCGTGTGTGTGCTACAGGCAAAGCCAGATACAGCACATCTGTCCATCTTGCTCTACATATTCTGCTATTTCATACAAGCTTTTACCTCCTGAGGGTGAAAAGCTCTGCACCCACGACTCTACTCAATCAGGCAACCAAGAAGACCCCATTTTAAGGAGCAACATGTCACAAAAAAAAAAAAAAAACAGTGGTGTCCTTGTTAATTTGCACCAAAAAGATGAAGCAGCAGGACAAGCAGCTGAAGAATATCAATGGATGATGTAGAGAAGCTTGGGTATGTCTGTTTGTGATGCCTTTTTTTTCGTCTTTTGTAAAATATTTCAAACAGTGTTGGAGCTCTGTCTTCTCTCTTCCTGTTCTGATGCTGAGGAGTCCTAAAGTGGCGACTCAAATGGCCCCAAATCTCTGCAGCTCTGCACCCTGAACACTTCTCAGGGCACAAGTGCTCGCAACTCTTCAGAGCAGACGCACTCAAAAAATCACGGCAAGTTATAAAGAGGAGCAATAATTGTTCAAATGCAGAGATAATTGCGCGCACTTCTTGGTCAGTGTCTACTCGAAAAATGGATTTTTCTAAAAAGCATGAAACAAATCCTGCACGCATGGACGATCGCTGTGTGACGGTGCGGTGTTTGACAGGTTGTTAGTTTACTGTCGGAGACAGAATCTGCAATTCCAATGACGGGAAGGCAGCCCTTTGACTCATTTTGCTGTGATACTGAAAAAAGCTTGAAACTTGTTCAGGAGAGGTGACATGTCACTGCGACCCATTATCTTGTTTTTTTGTTACACCATAAGGTATCTGCAAGGAGAGATGTTTTTAAATCATGTGTTGTGAGTGTATCAGCTGCTAAAAAGTACATAAGGAATAAATATGTCCATTTCCCTCCTTTTCCAATCCTAACTGTCAAATTTTTCCCACTGCCTGAAGCCACGACAAAAGAAGAGTTTTAACATCTCTGCTACACTGCAGGGATGTAACTTTAGAGCGGGGGAAAAAAAAAAAAATCAGATAAGGAAGAGAAGAATGTCACTTTGACAGAAATGGATCTCAACAGGGATGCAAGTCTCATGCCAGTTTATTTTCATTCTGTAGTGAAATGAAGGGAGATGTGCGAACAGTCAGTTTGAAAACCTGCGGCATGCTTTGGGAATTGTTTGGGAGTGATGTCAAGTGATGTGGGCTCCAAACGCAAAACTGCAAGTATGAAGGGGACTGTCAGTAAAGAGTCACTCACAATAAACATTTTTTAAGAAAACAACAGCGATTCCTGACAGTAATGTGTCAGCAGTCATCACATGTTCAGTGCGTTATCTGATTTTACAGCTGATCAATGAGGGTTTTCACTGTGCAAACGTTCGTATTGCTATCTGCCCCTGTTGGTTACTGTTACTTTTGTTTAATATCAATGCATTTGGCAACATTGGGAATAGGATTAGATCATCACGCAGCAGGATTGTTAATAATACTCAACTAAAGTACATTAAAGATGATAAAACCCGACATCGTACCTCATGTAATCCCATTGTATATTCTTCCGAATCTGGAGTTATGTCACTGTTTCTCTCAGGACATTCAACAGCTTATGAAATTAAATTAGTCAGGCGCACCGCTCTGTGGCAGATGACGACTTCTGGATAAGTATGTGGGCCAATCAGGCTGTACCGTGGTGGGATGAAGCACATGTGTGACAGTAACTGAGCGTATTCTTTGCTCCACCACTGTAACAGCCAACAAAGTGCCTACTGAGGGTGGTCATAGATTTTCAAGCTTAATAATCGTACACAATGAATAAATGATGCTGTGACATTTTATTGATTCATGCTGTCCTCCCTCTTGTTTCTGCTCAAGGTGACGGAAGCCTGGAGCCCTTTCTAGCATGTATTAAGCAGGCAGGCAGGTAAACAGCCCGAATCTGTTGTCAGTGGGCTCTAACGCAGATAGACAGACTCTCACATTCCTACCTGTGGGACAGCTGGAGTCCATAATCCACCTGATGTGTCATTGTAAGGAAACACGACGGAGACCTTCATGAATACAGAGATAACACGCAGCACAAAGAAGCACACAGCCCCCGTTGCTATGACATGTTTGCCAATGTTCTGATTTAAAACCAGAATGGAGATAATACATGCAAACAAATATACCACCTTGTCAAAAAAAAAAAAAACCTTTGTCATGCTCATTGTAACACTGACAAAGGCTGGCCAAGACATCTGTCAGATCAACATGCTTCTTTATTAAAGCAATATTTGCGATATTGTTTCCTCGAGCCAAAAATTAGACAAGGACATACAATATATATGGCTCTGGTGTGTGTCTGTTAAATATGAAGGTTAGCTGAGATTAGCACAAAAACTGGACACAGGGGAATCAGCTAGCTCTGTCCAAAGGTTTCATTTGCCTACCAACACTTCTAAAGGTCTCTAGTTAACATTTTCCATTACATTTACATTTTTGTGGTTCGATGGCGACCACGACATCACTGCACCTGGCTGAGAGTAGTCTGGTACAAAACTCCCAGTTAATTCTAAATTAAATATGTTGTATTTAGAATATTTAATATTCATCACTAAATAAGCAATTAAAAAAAATCTTACTTCTCATTCTATTATCTATTATCATTTGGTCCTTAATTAATATCTAGTGAAAAATGATAAAACTGTGTCAATATAAGAAAACAACCCAACATGTACAATATATAATTCTTAACACCCCGCTGATAAAAACACTAATATTTCGTAAACAAGGCACCAGCCATCACACATACACAAATGTCTTTGGTATAATTGTAGATAAATTTCTTCTACACCTGCAACAACTTTTTAATTAATTGTCAATTATTTTGATAATCTTTAATTTTTAAGAAAACAAATCAACATTTTCCGATACCAGCATCTTAAATAAGAATATTTTCTGGTTTCTTTCTTCCTGCAAAACAGTAAACTGAAAATCTATGGGTTATGAATAAACAACTGATCGATTGAAAAAAAATAAAAAAAAGGCAGATTAGCTAACAAAATAAATACTAATTAGCTGCAGCCCAAATTACTCCATTTAACAGTAAGCTTGTGAAAAATCCAGTTGCTTTAAAAATAATAATAATAAAAACGTATGAAGATTCAACCAAAACAGTTGTTTTAACCTTCTGAGGGAGCGTTCTTTGATCTGGTAGCTTAATTTTTAGAACGGCATTGTTTATCAATGATACATTTTGCTGTTTCAAAAATGAAAAATGAAAACTCACATGCCAAAGGTTTGGTTAAGTTCAACAAATAAAACTACTTCCTTCTTGCAAAAATACGAAAAAGTTCTCCTGAAGTCATTTCAAGACGTCACTTGTAAAGAAAAACAGACATTTTTCTCTCCTGAAAGTGTTCAGTACATACACAAACAAATCTTTAAGAAACCCTTTTCAGAGTGAACCGACTTCACTGAATCACTGTTGTCACAGCAGCCATTGAACAGCACCATTGTCCGCTCTGCTGTGACTCACTGCACATGGTTTTCTTGTTTAAGGCATAATAAAAGATTGCAAACTCCTCACAAATATTATCACAATCTGATAACTCAGTTGTAAATAGCCGACTGTTGAGCTGTTATCCTCGTGTGCAGCGCCTGTATAGGCTGGTTTTGTACAAACAAGACAGAGTGGACTTGAGGCAAACTGAACATTATTACTAAATTGAAAAAAGTCTGAATAAGTGCAGAACTTTGGAGCAGAATGGACGGTTATTCTTCATGTACTGGCATATATGCTGAAATGCATTTTAACTATTATACAACTGCTTTGCCACGAAAAAAACACATAAACAAAGATTATATTGGTGATAAATCTGAACTGAACTAAATGTATTGAATCAGCAAAGTGATATAGTTTTTTCTAAATTGTACATGTTTGGACAAAAGACTGTATTTTTCTTTCATGTTTTGTGTGCTTCCTTCTAATACCTGTCTAAATAAAAGCCTATACAAGCTGTACGTTACATGAAAAACACAAAGAAATCCTTGCATAAAATCCTAAGTGACACTGATGAATGGCAGCTCGGTGTTCATGAAAATGACAATAAATCATTGACTGCTTCTCCTCACTGTTACAGCCTCGACACTACAGCAACACAATGACAGCAGGTCTTAATTATTGGCACCTAGGGGGATACATTCGAATATAAATACCTTATAAAGCAAACTAATTACAAAGGCAGAAGTCAGAAATATTTTTGGGAGGCTTTTTTATTAGCAACATAAAAGGTTATGAAATATGAGGAAACCATGAGCTAAAAGGAGGGAAAGCACACGCTCTTATCTCACAGTCACTCACTTCACCTAATTAAAAGCGCTCAAGGCAGCGCTCAAGTCACTGACGCTACAAATGGGTTCCCAGGTCCCCCCGGGGGCGCAGAGTGAGGAGCGGCACCGGAATAAAAATAAACACATGACAACTGCAGCATGATAATGCATTCGCCAAAGATGCTACAGGGGGCTCCCCGAGTGGAGGAGTTCAGCGCTGACTTCAAAGGCGGGAACTGGAAACTGCACGTCTCTGACAGCATGTGTGTGTGTGTTTACGTGCACATTTGGTGTATATTGATGATGACTGTTACTGCAATGTTAAAGCTCCTCCGTTCTTCCTCCTCAAAGCCGGGCTGGACTGGATTGAGATACAGTATCTCTGGCAGCAGAGTCAGACCGCTGCGCAAACTGTCTGATCTCAACGGCTTCATAAGAAATGTTAGAGAGAAGTTTTAAGTGCCTGCCTGGTGCTTCGTTCCGGGACACGAGAGAGGCCCAACAGTGTGAGCTGAGCTTCTGGGTAGCTCATTAGCTGCAGAGGGAGATGAAAGGAAATTAAATAAAAGCCAGTCTTTATGAATAATTTGCTTTTTGTTGTCCTGTGTAGGTATATGTGGCACCATTAAAGCGCTCGATAAAGTGCTCAGCTGCAGATTCACGCTGGTAACACTCCAAGGAATCCCAGCAGAATTTAAGAGCTGATTTTTTAAACTGACATCCTACAGTAAACAACAGAAGCGAGTACAATCCTGTGCACATCGCTTGAATGTCAAATGATTCAAAATTGTATCACCTGCTCTTGTGTGATGTAAAAATAACAGTTTAGATTTGCTGTTTTAAGAATACAGGAATCAAAGTAGAAACTCAGTCCACATAGAGTCAGTACATCTTTCATTATTGACATTGTTAACAATAATTTGTACATCCAACTTTACTTTAATGACGATCTCACTCCTCTTCAGCATGGAAGATACTGAATTTCTGCAGAAATGTTCTGCCGCTTCTTTTTCAGCTGCTCTTTGCTGGAGGGGTTGTGTTACACTCCTTTGAAATACCGCAAAGGTGTTCTCTTGAATTCAAGTCAGGCGACATACTTGGGCAGGTCACAGTTTTCCCATTTTTCTTTCTGAGAAACTTTTTTGACTTTTGGAAATGTGCTGTGGATGCTTATCATGCTGGAATATTCGTCTGCTGCCAAGCTTCTGCAGACTGGGAGTCACAGAGCCAGCCAGCATGTGACACTCATGGTGCCATCTATAAATGTCATCTCTCCAACAGCTTTTACACACATGCAGCGTCTTACGATCACACTCCCACCTCCGTGCTTCACTGTCAGGACTATACATTCACTGTGGCTGTCCCAACCAGGTTCATGCCAGATATGCTGGACTCCATCTGAGCTGAGCAAATCTGTCTTAGTCTCATCTGACCAAAGAATCAATTTTCATCAGGCTTCTTTTCATGAATTTTAGCAAAATCTTATCTTGCAGTTAAGTGCAGAAGAGCAATTTGTTTCTTGGATGTCATTTATAAAGTCTGAGATCATGCAATGTCTTTCACACTGTTGGAGCTGTCCCCTGTGACTTCCTGTTATAAGTCTGAAGTCTGACGCACTTGGCTGTCTGTTGTTCAGACCTACATTGTGAAGGTGAGCCATTGCAGCACTGATTAGTGGTTTTATATCTTATGCTACATCTCCTGATTGCCGCTGCAGCTTCCTGTCTCCTTTTCCATCTTTGTGAATTCACACAATCAGATCTTAGAATTCTTCTGACAATTCTTTACAGTGTAAAGCCATGATGCAGATATGTACGTAGACACAGCACATAGGCCCAAAATTGAGAAAGTTTCTGGTTTTCCAGTTCATGGATCATTTTATAACAATGTCCACGCAGTTAGACTCAACGAAAATCATTGAAGTGCTGAGTTTGGTTTCAGTGATCACAGGTTTCCTAACATATGCGTCAGTGATACAAGGGTGTGTTTAATCGTGTTACATTAAGCTTCTACTTTGGGGATTTTATTTTTTATTGAAGTCTTACTAAAGTGTCTGTTTTTGGTTGTTTATAGGCGGAAATACTCAACTTGTCAACTGCAAAATAAGGCAACTACTGAGAGGCGATGCAGTTTGACATCATTTGACATTCATGTGATTTTCACACGGGTGTACTCACTTCTGTTGTACAGTGTATACGCTCGAGGCAACAACAAATGTGACGAGCCAGTGGCTAAGTCAGCATACAGGCAGATACGGTAACTCAGCTTCAGGCAAATTTTATGTCATGCAAATTATGGCCCTTCAGAAGCAAGTGGAGGAGGAAAGAACAGTAATAAAGCAATGATCCAGATTATTGGTGAAGTGGATACAACAGCTAAAAAGAGGCTTTTTTCAGGCCTACCTGAGTTTCAGTCACAAAACCAAAGTGAGAGTTGTAGTAATAGCTTGCTTTGACATATTTACCCATCTAAAATGGTCTACGATTGGCAAACAGCTATCATTTTTATCAAGGCAAATTTTGGTGGTGATACCGAAATATCAAGCCAAGGAGAAAGAAACGGAAAGTGAAAATAAGAAGAAATTGTTTTGTTTTTTTAAAAATAGGCAGAGATCTGAAAGGATGAGAGTCTTCCCTCCTGGTGTCTGCTTGCTGTTTGTGCCCCCGAGCTAAAGGAAGAGGCAGAGACAAAGAGGGGATAGAGAGAAGTCGGAGAGAACGTGCTGAGATTCATCATCATCAGTACAGGAGAGACACACGAGAAAAAAAACACATTTTACATGGAAAAGCCATTTCCTCCATGTGGAGGAGATTAGCAGCCATGTACGCTCCTACAAACCTTCCTCCCTCCATTATTGTTTCCCTCTTTTTCTCTCTCAGCAAGAGCTCGCTGTTCCACACAACTCATCATGCACCAGAGTTGCCAAAATGTGGCTTTTTTGTCCAGCGAGGCCAGCAGGCGCCCTGCTCCTAAAAAACCCCCCTAGTGCTCACACAGAGAAAGAGACACACAAACCCAGACACTGCAGGGGTGAAGACTGACAGCTTGACACATTCTTCTTTTTAAGTGCCAAGGATGCTCCATGTTTCTGACGCCGTGTGGGAGAGAGCAAAAGGGTCGCTCTAATAGCCGAGGGACTGCTGGGGCTTCAATTTTGCCATCAAAGCCGGACGCGAGCCTCTGTCAGATTGTGTGGTGCTCAACATGCCCTGTCTGGGATTCGAGAGGATCCTTTTTTTCTGCTGATGCCAACGACAAACCTCTGCTACTGAGCGGAGTCATGTCTTCTGCTCATGTTTCTCGGACATCTTCTCACCAAGGCAGTGCTGTGACAGAACCCAGAAACATCTCAGGGACGGTTAGATATCTGAGAACAGTGCACATCCAGATGGACTGAGGGCAGAATCGACAAATTAAGAGGCTTTTCTGCCCCCTAGTGACAAGCACAATGGGGGCATTTTCAGCACCAGGGACAGTTTCCTGCTGCTCCATTGCTGCTCTCCTCTCAGCAGTTTCCAAATCCACGTGAAAATAAATCGTCTAAGTGGCATGATGCAATTAATTCTGACTTTTTCTATCCCCCAAAAAATGCCAGGAAACATTACCCTAATTATTGCATAATGAATCCCTCAAGCAAATTGACAATCCCCAATTAGGATTCCTTTCTAGAGTGTTTGTAGCAGCGTGGGTGATGGCATTTCTCCACGACAACAAGCGCAATAGAGAAACTGGGCTCCAGCCTGTTTGCATGCACCAAAATATTTATTCCTCTCCATGTGAGGCAGAAAAATGAGGGGGGGAAATGCAAACGACTAAAAAAAGATTGGAAACGATCACTTACCCCTCTCCAAACTGAGATTTCTGCAAACTTCGAGTTCTGCCATTTGAGACTGGAGTTATGGGTCTCAGAAGATCCCTCCATGCGCTTTGGACATCATTTTTTTTAAATTCCTACTTGGAGCGGTTTGAAATGTCAAAATGCCATCAAAAAATGCCCGATTAGTCCATTTCTCCATGATGATAAGACGTTCACAAAATGCGCGCCATGATGATTAAGTGCCACTTTTCTTTTTTTTCTTGGTCCCAAAAAGAAAAAAGAAGAAGAAAAAAAGCCCCACAAGCAAAGCGCTCCTCAGTACCTGCCCTCCTGCGCGGTCTGCAGAGCGGATTCACCAAACCTCCACCACCTCTGCGCGCACAGCCAAAGCGCAACACAGGGGCGAAACGATAAGCCGATTTCTCATACGCTCGGTGGAGACTGACGGAGAGTGGATGTTAATAAGCAAGAGCTTAAGACGGGCGTGGAATGAGCAAAAAAAAAAAAAGGGGGGAGAAAAAAAAGGAGGGGTGGTGGAAATGATAGCGCACAGAGAGTTGGCCATTTGGACATTTCATCAGCTTTACCCGCCAGTCTGCTTCAGCTGTTTGGCGACAGTTTGAATTCCCCACCAAAATGAACTCGTGCCACCTCCGGTTGTTTGTTTGTTTGTTTGTTTTGGACAGCTATTCCTCGGTGTATAGCCTCAGGAGGAGGGAGGGAGGAAGAGGAGGAGGAGGGGAATTTAAAAAAAGAAAAAAAAAAACGCACCATTGCGCAGGGATGCCAACGCTATGACCCACTTTACACTGTCTCGCTGTGTCTCCCTCAGTTTTGGGCACAATGCGCACTTGGAGACACAGCAGGGGACAGGTTTCATGAAATAATAGAGGATGCAGTCCACATACCGGAGATCCTCGTCCCAGGAGAGACACAGAGAGAGTGTGTGACAGAGCAAGTCCCATGTAAACATTCATTCATTTTTTTTTTTAGCTTTTTAAACTGTTTGTGTGTGTCCAGCCAGGAGTGTATCATCCGTGTTGAGTCATTTCCCTAATGAAAGTTCAGTCAATCTGGCGCTTCCAGATTAGTCTCGTTCATTGGTCCACATTAAAGCCATTTCATTTAGGATTGCAGGAGACAATTATGGAGTGACCAAGCACACACACACACACACACACACACACACACACAGAGACACACACAGTGGCACAGAGAGAGCGAGAGAGAGAGTTGTGTTCAAACACTGAGAGCCAGAAAGCAGAGGTTACCAAATCGATTAGTGCTGTGTGGAGGAACAAAAAGACAAGTCTGCACGCCCAGTGTCACCCACAGTTCAGTGTGTGTGCTGTCCATTAGCGCCCTGTGTGTTACCTGAGGGCGCACAGTGGTTTTTCACTTTGATTTCACCTCCCGTCACCCAAATCTGCCTGATCACAGTCTGTGCCGGCCCAAAACCTTCCTATCAAACTGACTGATTTATGCCCAAACCAAACCCATCAGACACTCTGTCATTCACAAGAGATGGGAACCAGAAGGAAGGGAAAGAGGGCAAAGTCATGTGGAAAATACAAAGAGAAAAAGAGAGAAGCATTTAGACAAGAATAGACAAACTGTCAGGGACACGAGGGAGTAAATAGACAGAGATCAACAGGCTCTAAAGTTTTTGGCAGTTTGTTCAATTTTCTTGCTTCTATCCCTCTGAAAAACTTCATGGCACCTTGAACATCATAAATGCATGCTACTAGATTAATAGAAATGGTTTGAAGGAGGTGCGAGCTCACTTAAAATGTCATTTTCATTTCATGCTCAGCAGGCTTTTCATTTTCACATCAACAACAGCCCAACGCTGGCCTGAAGAAAGGGAGAAAATGGGTGAAATCCCCGTAAATGTTGATGATGTCCTGATTTGCAAGCATGTCAGAGTGGGAGACAGACACCAGTGTTTACTCTGTGTATCAATCAGGTCAATCCATCATCCACAGAAGATCACTGAAGCAGTCAAGCCTGTTTTCTACTACAGTTCGCTGACAAGCACACATACGCGGCGTGTAGCGTGCAGTCTGCAGGAGCGGCATGTGGACGCCGGCTGCAGTTTGTCAAGGTGAGGCTTTAAATGGTGTGTCTGCTGTAGGTGTGACAGTCACAGAGGCAGAGCAACCCGTCGGAGATTTGTCATGGATTTGTCTGGCGGATCTGTCAGTGGTGCAGCCTCGCCATCTCGAGACTCATAAATCAAGATCAAACTGATGCAATTACATGTCTGGATTTAGTTCCGCTTTGAGGAATAAGAAAAGAAAATGGGGACTATTTTTGCTAAATTATATCTGATATAAAAAAAAATGTAAAAATGAAAGTGAAATGTCATGATGTTTCAGATGATGTGTGAAGAGATTCAGTGGAAGAAAAATATAGACATAAGCTTGTAACTGATGGGTGATGGAAATATCAAATAAAAAAGGAAGTCATGGATTCTCTTTTTGAGGAGAAATTCACGGCAGGTGTCAACTAGGAAACACAATTTCAAGCTTAAACAAAGTTCCACAGATAGTTTTTCAGTCATGTCACACAACAAGTAAAGAACAGGAAGGTTGCATTCATTAGGAAGACAGTATCTCATCTGTGTTGCCTGATATTAAAAGTCTGAGTGTTTCGTGAACATTAGTGGGGATGAGTCTCCCTCTAGTGTCCATTCCTTTAACATGCAGTTATTATAGAGTGGGAGCACACTGCACATTATACTCTACATCAGGGGTGCCCAATCCTGGTCCTCGAGAGCCCCTATCCAGCATGTTTTAGATGTTTCCCTCTTCCAACACACCTGATTCAAATGATCAGCTCATCATCAAGCTCTGCAGAAGCCTGATAACGATCCTGATCATGTGAATCAGGTGTGTTGGAAGAGAGAAACATCTAAAACATACTGGATAGGGGCTCTTGAGGACCAGGGTTGGGCACCCCTGCTCTACATGTTATATTATTCTCATTATGTGTGTCTTGATGTTTACCGTGAAAGATGCTGTTGTCCGTCAGGAAGTGTCGTCGGTACTGCGGCTCTCCTTTCCTGTTCACCACCCAGGAGCTCATGGTGAGAAGAGGAGGGACGAAAGAGGACAAACAACTGGACGACCTACGAAGGAGAAGGAAATTGATGAGTGTCATCCAAGCATTTTGCAAGAATTGAATGAATCAAAAAAAGTCATCTTATTAGATACACAATAGAAAAAATGCTTGTCTTGTGATATGAGCCAACTCATAAATCTCACTACAAACAGCACAAAATGTAATTTAAAAAGAAGACAAATGGTTTACAGGAGGTGAAACAAAAAAAACAAAAGTTGCGTTCTTTCCAGAGGAAGATGGATTAAGTTATAATATTGACAGAAAACAAAAACTTTGAGATTTGTAGTTGTAACATTTAGAGTTTACTTGTGATGAGAAGCAATTAAAAATACATTTTTTCTAATAATGTGCACAGAAAGTAAATTATGCAACATAAAAGATGCATTTTCAGGTTGATAAATAGTCCATTTTTTTTGTTTTTGACGTTTCTTCTTGTCCTAGCTCACAGTACAGTCCGTGGGTCGGATTTCTTCCAGACTGCTATCAGTGGTCACAATCAGCATGTAACATGAATTTCAGGGTCATCTCGCGTCCATCCAGGCCACCCATTAGCCCGACTCCTTGCTGTCTCTACATCTTCACCATGAATACCTTCTCTGATCAGCTCCCATTTCTCTAGCCAGCTCCCTTTGTTCACCTTTTTGTTCCCTCTGATTTCCCTCCACTGTATCTCTCAACATGTGTTCTCATTTATCTTCTTTCCGTTTCTCCTCGCCATAATTCCAGGATTGTGAATTTTCCACTTCTTCCTCCTGATTGCCTTTCATTCCTGCCGCTCCTGCTGCCAGTTCTCAGTGATTTCCCACCTGTTGCTCGTCCGTCTTTCCTGTGTGATTTACTGCTTCCCGCTACAGACACATTCTCTCTTTCATGCACACACCAATATGTACGGATGTGGAAAAGGCTCGGAGCCTCTGGGACAGTTATTGGCGTCTGGTGCCGGCTGACCTGAAGAGAGGTGACTGTCTGGTCGAGCACGAAGAGCTCAGGGGTCAAGCATCTTTGGGGGTGAAAGTACTTTCCTGTGACCCTGCTGTCACCTCACTTTAAAGCAGGCCTGTAATGTGTGTGGCGTTTATGATAGAGCATATGGACTGAGACTCAGCATGACACCCGCGTCATACGAGTCAGTTTGTACTGAATCCAGTAACGTGAATGTATTTTAGTGCTATTTTAAATGCATTTTAGCACCATTTTACAAGATTAGACCATCTTATTAATATTAGCCCACTGAATAATTGGTGTATTTTTATTTGTAAGTTATCGTTTCAGCTCTAAATTTGTGAAAACAGTGCAGGAAGACAAGAAAAAAAAATCCCCATTGCAAAAAGGCATGGAGAAAAACACAAGGGTGAAAGTGCTTAAAGAAAAACAACACCAAAAAAACAGTTAAGAAGAGCTTTAAAAGTGCATATTTCTGCTAATCTGTGCAGTCTAGGGCTTTGGTATTGAGACAAATACGGCTTTGATTTAACGTCGTAATTCCTTCTTAATGCAAAGGCATTTCAATTAGATGTGACAACTTTCATGTTAAAAGCACAAAAAGCCATCCGAGGCTTAGTCATCACACGCTGCCTCACCTTGTGGCTGCAACGCCTCTCAGCTGCTCTGAACTCGCTGCAGAGGCACAGCCCCTTGTGGATTACTGCTTAATTATAGAATAATGCTGCTAAATGACTGTTTGTTTTCATAACAGAGTCCAAATTAGAGACAGGGGTTTGAGCAGCGGAGGCAGATGACTGGGGACATTGTTTGAGCAGCTTTAATGGCATGTCGGCGTGTGATGCAGGTAGATTATATGAAGCCGCAATGAACACCAGAGTCACGTCAGCAGAAGGTGTGAGTCAGCAGAGGTTATAAAAGCTGTGCAAAATCACACGCGACAATAATATAAAGAAAACACAGTACAATGAATTGACATTCCTTTTAGCAATTAGTTCGTCTGTGGTAGTCACATGAACTTAACTACTGAAAAATGGAAGAAAAAACACACTTGTGAATTATTGGTTGTTGTGTATTGATTACAATGACCACATAGTCGCACACTGATCGTGTATTTATCACTCAGCAAAGTGTAACTGCACCAAAATGACCAAAAAGTAAAAGAATGTGTCAACCCAGCTTGGGAAAAGACTTGATCATGACTTCCTGTCTGTCCACTACATATGATGTGAAGCAACCAGCAGTATAAGAAACATCACCTGGACCTTTCATAAATCCACCATATGCACATGACAGCACCTCAAAAGTCCACAAAATCCATACGTAAATTTGTCTTTTTTTAAATTGGTACAATGACTGAAGTGTAAAAATGGTGCATTGAGGTTTTACAGTGGGGTTATATGGTGAAGCATTTCTTCGCTGTTCACCAGTGTTGTTGTCATTGTGAGGCTGCCAAGCACAAAACACACAACAGCTTGCCAGTCAGTTGTTGGAAGTGAGTTTCTTTTCAAACATGAGCGATTCCGTCACCTAAATTTCAACAAGATTGCAAATAAACTTATCTCCTAAATTGATGAACTATTTCTTAGTAAGTTTATAAGAACACATAGTTCAGGTTGGGCAAACTGTGTCAGTGCATGAGTGTTTGTCATATTTGTGTGGTGTGTGTGTGTGTGTGTGTGCACAGTCACGCTCACGTCGTAAGAGTCAGTAAAATGACTCTTCTGACTGCATGTAACTCTAGAAGCCTTCTCATCTATAGAGTGTCCAAAGCTCAGGGGAACACACTCTGTTCTCTCATGTCTATCGGTCTACTTAGTGGGACAGAGAGCAGCTTAAAAATAAATATTTCACTGCCAGACCGGCAGAACGACTCTATCTTAGGCCTCGACCAGAAGTAGGTCGAGGATGCCCCTAAGTTAAAGGTTTTGTTGAAGCGGATGTTTAAATCAAACTGAAGTAATACAATCTGAAACATATGAATGCAGCGTTTTAGTACTTCCACTCTTCCTGGCTGTTGTGCGCGTGAAGCACATTTTTCAGTCTGGCATCTACACATTCATCCCTGTCTCACCGTATACAAGAATCCACACACACATGTATGCAGTGCTAATGGAGAAGACTCCAGTTGTATAGCTTGATTACCTACGAGTAAATATTGTGTCTTTAAAGTTAGAAAAATAGCATCAGAGTCTATGCAGGGCTTTGACACTTTTATAAATCTGTTGTAGTCACATTTTACCCTCCAGGTTACATTTCTAGTCACAATGAGGGATATTAACTACTATTTAAGGTGCATTTACTTTCAGTACCATGGTTCAGATAACCTGCTTATAGCCGTTTGAAAATCTGTTTCTGTTTCTTGCCCCAAGTTTTGAATTTGTAACGTTCTATAATAGTTTAAAGGGTTTCATGTGCAGGCAGCTAAGGTTATGTAAGGGTTTTGCTATATGTTTTGAGTTTTGTGAGATAAGAGTGTGAGTGATAAGGACTAACGACATGCAGATGTTGAGGGTTATGAGCCAATGTGGAGCATTTGCATGGAAGTTAAGATAATGACAGCGCAGTACGTCCTTTTTGCACAGCATTTCTGAGAGCTCATCACGCTGCAACTTAGGAAACAGACGAACACAAGCAAATCATTTTAAAGTTTTAAAAGTGAGAAAACACAACAAAGACCAGAAGTGCTGCAAGTAGCAAAAAGGACAGGAGACATGTTTCCAGAGGACACTAAAAAGTGACGAACAGTCTCATCAAGTCTATGGCGCCAATTGTACTGTAAAGGTCTAAAAATGCTTTTTTTTTAATGAACGGAAATATAGGTTTTTATTTGTTGTTTGTTCAGTATTTGTGCTTGCAAGAGCCAGATATTATGTTGCATACAGAAGGGTGACAAATTAAAGGACAAACCTGAACTTTTGGCCCCTACAGTGAGGGGATTTCTTGTCTGACATGGGGGACATTTTTCTGGCCTGGTGGGGAAGAAGTGGACTCAAACCACTCTAATCACTGGAAATCAAAGTTGTTCTGAGTGATCACCTTCATCCAGTGATGAAAGATTTCTATTATGATGAGAGGGGACTCTTCCAGAATGACAGTGCACCCTATTCTTAAGGAGCAAGGGGTTATTGAATGATTTAACAAGTATAAAAATGATGTGAATCATATGCTGTGGCCTTTGGAGTAATCAAACCAGGTGACTACCTGTGGGAGATTTTTGACTAACATGTTCGATAGCACTCTTCACGTCCATCATGAAAACAGCAAATGAAGAAATAGCTTTTGGACAAACAGTGTTTCTCCCTCCAGCAGAGTTCCAGACACTTCAAGGAGCACTGAAGCTGATCTGCTGGCACATGATGGCCCAACATCTTATATTTCACAACACTTTATGTTGGTTTTTCCTTTAATTTGTCACCCATTTGTATCTGCTTTTAATCCTGCAGCATTTCAATACTGTGTTGTATGTTTTGTACTTACAGTTTTTACCTATAGTTGGTTGTGTTTTCTCACTTTACAACTTTCTTTTTACAGTGCGTTAAGGTCTCGCGGTCATCATACTTTCAAATGCTGGGTGAATGCAAACCTAGCTGCAGTAAATGTCAATTTTAAAACATCCTTTACCTGGAAATGAAAAAAGCCAAGCACATTTTCACAGATGCCCCACAATGATAACATTCTGACTAAACAGTAGGCAAACATGTAAAACTGGTTTCACCACTAAAATTTTAATAAACTAGAGCATTCACAGTAATCCATAATTATCTATATGTGGTTTTTACATGCCAGGGCACATGGGACTTGGCATGAATCCTCATATATGAGCGCATTAAACAATGGCCTTCTCATTACAGAAACACAAAGAGAGCAGCATCTGTCGCTCCATACTGACACATGCCAAAGAGCACGCTACCCGGACATGAATAATGAGCTGCACAATGGTTGCATTATTTTATTTAATGTGGCCGTCTGTCGTACATGCTGTGTGATCATCAGTGTGTGCACTTAACATGTCAATCCTAACGATGTTGTGGGTTTTACTTTAATCAGCCTGCGTAACCTCTCCTCAGACCTTCTATAAACTTGTAAATACACATAGATAAAACTATCTAAACAGCAGCAGAGGCTCGGGCTTATATCCAACACAGTTAGTATTTTGCTCTCTAAACATCTCCCTTAACTATAACTTGGGGATGATAAGGAACCAAATGGAAGACAGCTTGCAAACCACCTACATGTAGAGTCAATGAGTAGCTTGTAATTGCTTGTTAAGCGGTTATCAGACCAGAGTAAACAGTCTTGGCATGCTGATGGCTAGACAGATGCTTTCACAGTGCAGATGGAGTGACTCACTAACTAACCGGTATTCAAGGCTGTATTGGCAGCTTGGGAAACAGAGACACAACTGGCCTTTTAATTTGATGGAAATACATACATTTTTCACTTTTATGTTTGTAATTTGGGTGTTTGTACAGACAAGTTTACGGTATTAGTTAAAGCATGTATAAAAATTGCAATATGGACAAGTGCAACATCCAAATCACCGGAGCTACATTTTTTTCTTTCCGATAAAGGTAAAATCATCATGACACACCATCACAAATGAAACGTCATGTAACAGTGATGAACCGGATTATAAATCGCTGTCGGCAGCAACAATAACATCACAATTTTATATATGATTTCAAAAAAGAAATGCAAAAAAATATATATATTTCCACTTAAATCATGACTCGTGAAAATATTTAAACTAAAATAACTGTAATGTAATTTTCCCTATATTATTTAGCTCTACTCACTAGAAATTCACAACTTTTGCAGTGTTCAGTGCACAATTTCAGCTTGGATCCTATTTTTTTAAAATAATTGATCCTTGTCTGAAATGGCCAAAAAAATAAAATGCAGTTTCTAGCCCAACCTGATGTTCACATTGGATTTTTTTTGTCTAACCAACAGCTCAAAACCCCAAAACTTGCAGCTAATAATTACATTAAACTCAGAACAGCTGCTAATCTGCAATCAGAGTTGTTGTCGATTCATTTTCTGATAACTGACTGATCAATCAACTCACTCTTTCGTCTCTACAAACCTCTTTATGATATTTTAACAAGAGGAAGTTGTCCTGTCTCAGTCAGGCCTGTTCCAGTGACCTTTTGACCTGATAAGGAGACGGGAGGAACCTCGAGGTTACTGTGGGGCCGGCGTTGTGTTACAGAGGGGCAGGATGATCAAGGCAGCTATCTGAGCTTGTTAACAGACACAGTAGTAACATTATTGGGGCTGTAAAAACAAAAGGAGTGTAAACAGAGGAACTGCTGTGTGTCCTGTTAAGGTTCGGGCCTGAAATCGATATCGTGAGAGTTGAAAATGAAATAACAGATAAGATTGAGGGAACTGAGGGGTTTGTGAGTACAAACTAAAGAGATTCTGCAGATTTAATCACAGTTACATTAATTTTAAAAATGTCCTTTATCCAGTGTTGATAAAATTCCACATTGAAGAATATTAAATAGGGAGGTAAGTTTGAAAATTTCAAACGCGCCATCTTATTTTAACCTCCATGTGTGCACGTGTGTGTGTGTGGCGGAGTCGTCTTGCTTTAGCGAGGAATTGAGTGTTGTTAAGGTCAGAAGTCAGATCCTGAGATCTATTTCAAGCAGAGACACCCCTCAACTCTCCCTCCTGTTCCCATCCTTTACTTTTACTCTCAGACTGTCTGCTTTGTGTCCTCGTCGCCAAGAGAGAATTGTCTGAGAAGCTGTATTGAGCTTGCGAAAGAGTCCAGCACATAGACAGCTTCCTATTTCAGTGTTTGTAAATGGATACGAGAAAGCGAGAGCGGCCTCTGACGTGCGGCAGTACACAGTGACAGCTTGTTCATTTTGCAATACCGAAACTGTCTTTTAGATACTCATTTATCTCTCGCGTGCATACTGTACATACATTGACGGTGCGGCTAATTCAAATCCCAAAACGTTCACTCTCTCGCCTCCCTCCCTTCTTTTCCACCAAGAATTATTCATGAGGGATCACGGCACCCACAAAGAGTCGTGTTTCCACTCCTACAACCCAACACCAGCAAGCTGATACACTGTTCACAATACTTCGAGTCACATAATAACAAGGGAGTCACTTTACGGCTGATGCATTCCTTCACACACACACACACACACACTCAGCCTTCACAGTGCATGTGGGTGTGTGATGGAGCAGCGACCCAGAGCTATAGTTGCTTACCGCTGTGTGTTTACAGCCGGCGACGCAAACACCTGCCTCACATGAAGAAAAAAATCAATTAGTGTCTGCATGTGGACTCCTGGTTAATAGACCAATGTCAGTTTACATATATATAAAAGCTTCCCGACACAAAGACAGTCCTTGTGTTAGATGTAGATAAAGCTCTGAGAGGTTTGGCAGGAGAACCAGAGACTACCTTTGTGTTTTAGGGTGCATTTCAGTGACACCACCTCTCTGTCTCTTTAAATCTCTTTGTCTTTCACACCCGGCCAGCCACACACACACACACACAGGCCACTCAAATCAAATCAAAAAATCCCCAAGGACTGTGCTCTGAGATGGGGGAGTGCCCCCTTCTCCTGCTCTCTGGGATGGCTACCGGCTGAGTGCAATAAAGGCCTTTGTTATGCTGCTGCCCTGCTTGCAAATCTCTGTTGTTGAGGCACATTGGCAAAAAGCACCAAAAGTGGCTGACTTTGGATACAGCAGAAAATGTTTCATCAATCACAATGATTAATTATTGATTGCAACGACAACAAAAAAAAAGCCAAAGTGCTGGACAAAAAGAAATATATGCAAGTGATCACATCAGCTCAGGCTGATCTGTGGAGGTCAAAATGATCCGAGTGAAAACGTTTAAAGCCTGACTGCCTGTGTGTGACCTGGAGGGGGACAATAAAGATAAGGACTGACATGTCTTGAGTTTCTGTTTAACAGAGCTTGTGTCCAGGCGCACAGGTTTAACAGGTGCACAGCTGCCTGGATACTGTACACAACAGTAAATTTAAAGTGACAGCAAACCCTACGCAGATTACCAACGTCAGAAAAGTGCAGAGTGAAGTTAAGAATCAGGCCTTTAAAGTTAGTCAAATGCACCGTATGATGACATGTCCTGGTGTTTGTTTGTTTTTTCTTTAAAAAGAAAGAAGTCAAATAACACATCATGCATCAGCTTACTTACGTCTTTCACTTCAGATCTGGAAACTTTGTTGTCAGCTTCCTCACAAAATCTAGTGACTTGTACCAGCGGTAGCACTGCAGTCCTTCAGGCACCGGACACCCATGGCACTCATGTAAATCAGTAATAGTCCTAGTGGTTTGGTTTCAGGCAGAGAGGGTCCCAGCAACTTCACTGTGTGGGTAAGTACCCACCACTACATCAAGCGTGGTGCCTTTTCAAAGGGCTACTACTGCTGCTGGGACTGGCGGGTCTGGGAAAGCCTGGCGTGGATTTCGGAGTGGACTGCTTTGAATAGGAGAGACCAGAGAAATGGCTTTCAGTCAGTCTTTCTATTTAAAAAAAAAACTGCTTAAATAAATTATGTTCCAAAAAGAGCCAGAACACATTGCTTGATTCATTTGTACACATTTAAACCAACATCAGGACACCATCAATAAACACAATTTCTTGTACAATAAACTTCCACCAATGCAGGTAGAAATAATATTTGGAAAGTTGCAAATTCTTGGTTTTCTGTTGCTCAGAATTTGGTCTCTGTGTGCACAAAACCAACAAATATATCCCCCGTGAAATTTTAGACACTGCTGTGATCAGTAGCATTTAAAACATGACAAAGCCCTAAAATCCATACCTGAGGTTCCAACAGATTTTCAAAAGGCTTTTCTTTACTTTGCATCAACAAACAGCTACATCAGTGTTATTTTTGGACCACAATACATGAAGTGACCCTGCACTACATGAATGACTCCAGCTAAATGATCTCTGATGGCACAAATACCAAATTATCAGCAATGAGCAGGGATAAAAGAGGCAGCCACACACTAACGCATTTAAGTCTTGTGACTGAACAGCACAAACTTGTGTGATCTCTGCCTTCCCCCTCGTTGCCTCTCTTAGCCGTGGTTTCCCTCCCACTCCTCCCTCGGTGACAGTTCAAAGTCTGGCAGCAACAGCCATCAGGCCCGAAATGCACCTTACAATTTAAACCGGCCCACCAATCACAGGCCTCTCTGGCAGTAACAGTCGCTAGTAACATTTGCACAACAAAAGGGAGACTTAGCTGATTCATCAACCCCTCCTCCTCACCCCCTGTCCTTCACTCCCTTTCCCTTCCACTCTGACTCCTCCTCTCCTGCCTTTGTGCTCGGGCCCAAAATCCCCTTCTACCCCTGCGACCCTCCTCCCCTCTGCACTAATCTGCTTGTGCCCATTGGATTGACCGCTTCGGTACAACCTCTCACTACACTGAGATCCCCCCCTCTCCTCCTTAGCCTTCCTCGCCCTGCACCCCCATCGCAGTTTGGCCTCAATTGGAGGACCTGCTCCACCTCTGCCTCGCATGGATGAAGCCGGGTAACAACTATATGGCACCCAGAGGCACATGGTGTCATTTTTATAACAGGAGCAAGTGCAAAATAATGGAGCAGGTGGAATAAAATGAGCTGCTAGATGATTTCTGTTGTGTTATTTCATAACAAAACCAGCGTTCAGCATCCTGGAGTTGAATCCCATCCTCGGCCTCCTTTTCCCGTCTATTTCTGTGCTTAAATACTCTGATGTCTCGGTCACATTACAGCTAAAAGGGCCCTCTTTATTGGTACTTAAAGCCCCCTCACTCACTACATATAAGGCTCCCATGGGGTTTGAGGGCCACCAATATAGGGTTTAGCCTTTGGTTCGCTTTGTGTTTCACATTTGGTGTTTCTATAGCAACTGTGGACAAGTGGACCCCCCTCTCCATTTGGAAGACCATTAACATACCCCGCCCCTGTCTTGTGTTCAGTGGGGTGTCCCACACACACACACACACAACAGACACACAACAGTGGAAGCTGTGTTCAGCTGTGGTTTAATGGGTAATGAAAGCTCAGGGATTAGTATCAGGATTTGAGACAAAGCTTTAAACCACCTTTTTTGTAAAATGATTTCTAACTTCTGGGCAGCACAGTAAGAGTCAGCCTTCGCAACAGGTGTAACAGGGATTTAGTGTGAAAAATGACTTCTTGCTCTGTGAAAATTAAAGCGTTTTCATACCCTAAGAAGAAAATCTGACACACTGGATTATTTTTCAGGCTTTTGCAAGATTTCTAAACTCCTTTGTCATCCTGTTGTCCCAAGAGTTCATTAACAGTAGAGATGTGCGTCTTTAAATGACAAAGAATAGTGCCACTTTTTGATTATTTCAGGTTTTGCAACTGAAAGAACTTTTTTGGTGGGGGGGGATTTGGTCGTCAGTCACTTCGAGTCCTTTTAAAGATCCCCCTCATCAATCTGAATAGAGCACTGTCCCTAATGGCCTTGGAAGTCCTCTCCCACAGGCTGTCCTCCTTCCACAGACCCCGGCCCTTCCTCTCGGCTTTCACCTCTGCCTTGTGCAGCCGTTTGTGGAGACGCCAGTAGAGGCGAGAGCCGGGCAGGACTCCAGTGACGGGTGCGGTGCGAGCCAGGCCGAGTCTGAGGACCTCGTCGTTCAAACAGTAGCTCCATAAGGACCCCTGCTGGAGACATGTGAGGAGACAGAGAAAAAATAAAAAATTTATAGAGAACAAACTGCTTTTATCCATCAATTTGGTCTAACAAGTAAGATGTGTCTGCAGGAGAGGAGGCGGCATTTCTAGGAAATTTCTAGGATTTTCGTTTACTTTTTCGTTGTATTCTTTCATATTGCATCTTTCTACATTGTCATATTCTATTTTTTGTATTCTGTAATGACATTGTATCTTATTGTAAATACTGCCAATTTGCTTTGCTTATTGTAAATATTAATGATTTTTGTACATCCTATGTAAATACCAGCATTTTTAGGCACCTTATTGCTTCCCCAAGGGGGTGAATAAAGCATCTATCTATCTATCTATCTATCTATCTATCTATCTATCTATCTATATTCTATTCTATTCTATTCTATTCTATAACTATATTCAGTTTTGGGTGGAATAAACATTTAAACACATATTTTGTATATTTTGTTGTTTAGAGAGTCCTATTAAGGAAGAATAAACCTTTAAAGCTATAGGTACTTGGAAAGAAAACTGAATTTTGGATGGAATAAACCTTGGAATACATATTTTATTAGTTAGAGAGCATTATTTAGGTAGAATACACCTTCAAAATTAAAAAAAATAAAAATTTGGACAGAGACTATTATTTTGGGTGGAACAAACCTTTAAAACTGAATCATCCAATTTGGTGCGACAAACAAAGGTCCTAGAAGTGCAATCCTACAACTACAGACCAGAAACTTCAGCCTCCTCCAAACACATAATACAGGCTATGTTATATTTGTCCTTTGCTAAGTCACGGGGAGCCCATCCCAGCTGACCTTGGGCGAGAGGCAGAAGACACCGCGGCCATGTTGCCAGTTCATCCAACACAGAGAGACAGACAAGCAATGCTTACACTCACACGCCAATGTAGAATCACCAAATAAATTACCACGTCTGTCTTTGGACTCAAACTGTTATCAATGATGCAATACGTATTCAATTTTGACAAATAATGTATGCAATAATATATAGTGTGTTGAACAAAATGTTTAATGCAAATGACGTTCTTTTGTACCTAAAGAAAAGCTTAAAAATCTCACTTCTATTGTTGTGGTTAGAAAAGGATTAAGTTCAGCCCGTTTCGCACAAAACATTACTGAGCTGTTTAACTGGTGACAAATGTTTAAGCACTGAGTTGAACCACACCCCAATCAGGTGTGGCCACAGAGGACAATGATGAGATAGTGTGACCAGCATACAGACAATCCTTTAATCAATGACTGTGAGAGGCCACTTTAAAAATCCTGTTTTATTCAAATGACATGATACCACTGATGAAAAGAAAAAGATGAGAACGGGGCTGCCGGCTGGATGCTGGTTGTGGCGTGTCACCAAGCACTTCACTGTCTTTAATTTCATCATTTGTAACCCAAGAAATCTCTCTAGACAACGTGATCCTGGTCCACAAAATGTCTATTAACTTCTTCTATTAACATCCCATAAGCCACAATCAACAACCTCATTAACTCTGTGCATCGCTGAACCGCAGCTCTTCACTGACTTGTGATTTCTGGTCTATGACTCCTCTCTAAATCTGCCAATTATCCTTTCCAACAAAGTGCACACTCAGCTGTTTCATTCTGTTTTAGAGATGCTGTGTGCTGAAACAACAAATACTTAGTGCCCTATCTTGATAAGAATGGAGGGGATTTGATAAAAACACTGACTGATACTCGCCCTGCTTTGAGACACCAGACAGTGCAGTACGTCGTCCTCTCGGCTGAGAAGTTTCAGCCACACTGTTTGTGCAGGAGGCAGTTTCTGCTGCAGCCACACTCGTCCCTCTGGTGTCAGCTCCACTCCTGCGAGATGCACCAGCAACAGAGACGGGGAAGCATCTGAAGAGGATGCAGAAGGGCACATTTATCATTTCCACATCACCAGTTAAACAGCAGGCCTGTTAAGTTTCATGTTCCAAAGTTGAATCCAGAAGTTTACATACACCATATAATAAGACAGAAAACATTTTTTTCCACTCACTAGCTGACATTAAATCAGATTATACTTTTCCTGTTTTAGGTCAGTTAGGATTACCAAAATTACTTCTATTTGCTAAATGTCAATATAATGAGAGAGAGGATTTTTAAGGTCAATTTTTATTGCTTTTTCAAAGTCAGAAGTTTACATACACTTGGATTACTATGTCTTCAAACTATCTGGGAAAGCCCAGATGATGATGTCATGGCTTTGGAAGCTTTTAATAGGTTCATTGACAACATTTGAGTTAATTGGAGGCACACTTGTAGATTTATTTTAATCCTTTATAGGGCACTCCTTGAAATACTTGGAAAATGAAAAGTTCAACCCTAGGGTGTTACTGAGGGATATTTCAAGATATTTTTACTTTTGTGACTTTAAAAAGAAAAATGTTGTAAATCAAGATTAATGAAGTCACCATATATGGTAACTTGCCCGTCTACGGTTTAAAAAAAGGAGTAACAAACTGCAAAATATATATATATATATATATATTTAAAAACATTTTAGTTTGAGCCAATGATACTTACACAACCAGTAACAAAGTATTTATAAAGTTCTTGGCAGGTTCATTTAGTAACATTTTTCTTGGGGTAGTGGTATTAATGGCACTAATCTCAACAAATAAATCAAAGTGGAGTTCAATGCAAATCAGTAACAAAGTGTTTACAAAGTGCCTGGAACATTTGTTGAGTGACGTTTATTTGTAAGGTAGTGATCCTGGCACTAGTATAAAAACTATATCAAAGTGCACATGGTCCTTCAACCTCAAGGAGAAGCACAGGGTGGACATACTGAACGTCTAAGGAAGTTACCAAATACGGTCACTTGCCCCATACAAGGTTAAGGCACACTTCAAACACACTGCTTCCTTTTGTGACAACAAGGGAGAATCTAAAGAAATCAGCCAAGATATCAGGAAGAGAACTTTGGACTTCCACATGTCTGGTTCATCCTTGGATAAAATTTCCTGAAGGTTCCAAAACTTCTGATTTCAAACCTTTCAGATGTTAAATGACGTGTAAACACAAGCAACTGCACAAGAACCTAAACTGACTAGGTTGAAAAAAATTGGCTTTACCACATTTTATACTTCACATAAAGTTTTTCAGCCTTTGCGCATATAGTTACTTTAATTTTTGAGTATCCTGGTCAGTTAAACTCATGTGACCTGGGAGGCAAAGACTTCAAATTTGGGAAGAAATTTAATGTCAGCTTTCACTGCATGACGGTTTTTGATTCTCAATATCAAATAGTCAGTGTCAAAAGAGTTTTAAGATAGTCAGGACTGCTTGTAGCAAATAAGCAGTTCTGACCAAGAAGATCCATGAACGATCAGTAAATTACCACCGCCCCAAACAATTGATCTAATCAGCTTTGAAGCGTGGGGGTCACAAGGAACAAAGGTTACAACCGAAACCCACAGTGGTCTCTTCATACGAGTCCTTCACACTGAAGTAGCTGATGTTGCACTCTGCATAAAGCATGGGCCTCTTGATTTTATTACTCAGCGAGAACCGTGATTTGATATAACAGCTAACAGGATTACCTCTCGCTCTCAGTCACGACAAGATGATAAAAATTTATCTGACTCCGACTTTACAAAGCAAAAAAATGTCACGGTAGCATCTTCGGCGTAACAAGATACAAAGGTGCGCCTGCTGCAAATTATTACACTCCAGAAGCGAGTTTGATGCTTTCGAATGCCTCATTAGCTGTTATTGCAAAGGACACACTCCACTCAGAAACTGTCAGCGCTGGCATACAAGCTGGTCATAAATCACTGGCTCTAAATTGTGTGTATTTCTTGCGTTATAGTGCACACGCTCTCATGATTTTCCTCAAAGGATACCTCCCCCCCCCCATCCCCGGTATTACCCTTGTGCTTTGAAAGTAATGGAGAGAGAACTGGCAGATAAATTGGGACATGCTCCACTTCGAGTCCTCTCTCTGTGATGGAATGAACTTTCCCACGAAGGCTCACGTTCCTCTCAATAAAACGGGCGGGGATCTCGCATGCAGCTGTAAATTTGGTCATCTGGAGAGGTTGAGTGAGAATGGGACATTTAATGGTGTATTTGGGTAAAATATGTGAAAATGGAATTCATTAACATCCTACGTGTCTCAGACTATGCAATAAGAATTCTCTGTACATTTCCACACTTGAACCAAAGAGAATTATGATTTAATGTTTTTGAACAGGCAGTAGTTAGCTGAATCTGCAATCTAATCAGCATGTAAAGGTCCATTTTTTCCCCCCAGCATGTGTTTTCTCTCTTACCAGTTTGATACTCCTTGCTATTACAATCACGCCAGCGATGGCCAGTCCAGTGCTAATGTTCTGTGTGAAACAAGAGACAGCAGTTAATAGAATACAGTTGACAGAATGACAATGATACCGTCAGGCTGTATGCACAAACTGCCTCAACATTAAAACCACCTGACTAATATTAAATAGTTTACCCTTGTGCTGCCAAAAACAGCTCCAACCTGTCAGGACATGGGACCTATGAGGTGGTGTCCTCAGGTTTTTTTGCACCAAGACATAAACAGGGGTTGCAGAATAAATTGTCTGCACGTGTATGGTGCTTTTCTACCTTAGTGGTACTCAAAGCGCTTTACATTGTGCTTTTCATTCACACATACTCTCAATGGCGACAGAGCGAAGCAACATTTTTGGGGGGTTCAGTGTTTCGCCCAAGGACACTTTGACATATGAAGGCGCAGTGGACGGTGGTGGACCTTGTCATTAGTAGACAACCCGTTCTACCACCTGAACCACAGGCCACTGGGGTGAGGCCTCTGTAGATCATCCCCTGGAGTCTGGAAGCTCTTTGTTGTATTCCTCAAGCAGGTTCTAGGCAGTTTTTGTGGTGTGAAGGAGCTCATTGCTGGGAGAGGCCGCTGCCATATACAAGGGTGCTTTAAAAAGTTTTTGCCGTCACCAGAAAAGCATCTCAAGAGAGGATTGTCCTTGCACGATATTTATACATAGTCTCCTGTAATTTCAATGCACTTGGTCCACTGATGTTTAAGCTTTGCTATCTCTTTGCGGAAGAAATTTCATCTTAAGCCTCCAGATACTCCTCAACACCATACACGACTTTACCAACGCTTAAAATGTCAATTTCTGTTTAGGAAGCAGATAGAAGTCAGATGGGTGAACAAGGTGCATGAGGCAACACTTCAAAGCCACATTTGGCTGCTTCTTCCACCTGTGCCATGTGGATGGATGCATTGTTGTAGAGCAACAGCAGCCAGCTCAAAGCGTTCCTCTCCTTTTTTCTTTGATTGCTTTAAACATTTGAGTTCTAGCGGACAGTGATATAAGGCTTTGTAGGATACGGTTATGCTCTGAAATGAGAGCTTGTTTCGTGGTGAGGCCGAGAACTTTTTGAAGTACCCTCATAGGGGAGCTGTGGTTTGGTCTGCATCATATTACAAATACCAGGACACAGGGTTTCCAGCAGGACATTACTGTGCAACCAGCTGATCAGTGTTACGCACTCACACCGTCAGTGATTTTAATGCTGTGGCTGATCGGCGTATATGTGGATACCATCAACCCAGCTGTTCTGGAGACTGACAATGAAAAAGACAGTGGTAGTGACACAGGAAGCACTAAAAGCTGCCAAAACCAGGATATCTGCTGAGTGGAATGACTGAGGTGTAGCTTGGAGGGAGTTGGCCATGAATGCTTTCACTAACACTCATATTTCTTTCTTGTACGTCCCCATCGCTCTCATTTTTACCCACAAAAAATCCACCACCAAGTGCAAGATCCCAGGTAGATGCAGGGTGTGCACGTACAGTATGCCAGTGGGTTGATCATATTGTACATTCGAGCCCATGCATCGCTGCTTTCAAACAAAGGAGACTCCTACCCGCACAAGGGTTAAATTATCATCTGCGAACTGAGATACTAAGGACACGACGTTGCGAGACGAGCGGGCGGCTTCATCTCTTTGTTGTCTGTCCTTCGTCCCCTCCTCAGTTTCTGTTTCCGTGGAAGTCTCCGGCATGTTGTTGACATTTTCTCGATGCATCCGAAGCCCCGCCTCTTTGGGAGGGACGCTCCGGGAGCAGCGAGGCCTGCGCACAGTCTCCGCCCTGTGGCCTGCCTCGGATACGACAGGATGGAGCGACTGCATCAAGTTGATATGTTACAAAAGCAGGACCCCCAAAATTAGTGGAATGTAGTTTTTTATTTTTATTTTATATTTTATTTTTGCGCTGTGAATGTTAAAGCTACACCTAAATCCCCTTTTTTTGCACAGTTACCTAGCAGAGCACAAAAGTTGCACCGCTGCAGATCAAAATCATATTATTAACCTAATAAATTCCGCTGGGATCAGTGACGTACTCATCTTTGTCTGCACAATTTGACCTAGATTACTACTTCATATCTGCAGCACAATGCAATGCACAAAGCAAACGGCTCGATCACACAATAAAATAACCCCCCCTTTTTAAAAAAAAAAAATACTAACATTCATAAAAAGGTATAGTCTCTGCAACAACAAAAAAAAGGCCCATTTCCCCTCCGACAAATTCCTAAATAATTCTCTGGTCTGACCCACGCAGCAGATGTTGTACAGTGAAACATGTTTGGTAACATACATCACTGAGGAGTGACCACTGTATGACAGATGCACTGGAGCTTTCATCTTGTAAACTGTGAAGTCATGGAGCTACTTGAAGCCGGATGACGCCCCCATTACCACAAATTGGCCAATAGGAGCTGAGAGGCAGAGTTGTCCTCCTGGCCGCCATTAAAGAATTCAATCCATGAACTGAAATAATGGAAATCTGCAGGACCCATGGATCAGTCAGAGAGGAGTAGCCGATGAGTAGTCTCGCCAGTTTGGCATTTCGTCCGTTTTAAGAGTAGTTTTACTATGACGGAGCGCCGTGGTGGTTTTAGCGAAAAGGGAGGGCGGTGTAGCTAATTGTTTTATTTAGCTAGCAAGCTAGCGCTGGAGCTCTGGTATGTTAGCTTGCGTGCTAGCAGGCTAGCAGAGATCAGGGGGAGGGGAGAGTTCCTCTGCTTTGAAATTGTTTCAGATCAGCTAGCTGGCTTTAGCATTAGCACACCAGGGACTAAGCTTTCGGGATGAAGTTTTTTTTAGTTTTCCAGCTTGTATTTTTATTGCGCATATAACTTTTCTGGTGTTGGATTTAGCGTTAGTCTGCCCAGGTTGTGCTAACGTTGACTATTTGATGTTAAGGTAATGTAGCAGCAAGCTTGCGGCTAACGAGATCAGACAATACATTTCAAATAGGATTGATGAATCGAATAGCTAGAAGCTTACAGTTGACGCTATCTGGCTGCCCGTCTAACGTTAGCCTAGCTACCAGGCTAGTGGTGGCTAGCGCCGGTTAGAAGTTGTCTGTTTGACTAGCGGTAGCTAGCTGTAGCTAGCAAGTTGGTCAGCGCTTTAACGGGATAATTACAACTGAACATCGCTTCGCTAGCGAGTCACCGAGATCAGCTATTGCCCCGAAGGTGATTGAGACAATGGACTTCAACGATACAACCACGCAGTGAAAGGATGAGTTCGTGCTTTGTACCAAACGGGGCCAGTTTGGAGGATTGCCACTCCAACCTCTTCTGCCTGGTAAGACTCTGCTCTGTGCGCTAGCTAGCGTTAGCTGTGATACTGAGAGGCCAGAAAGCCATTTTGGCTAATAAGGCAACAAGCTTTGTAACGTCAGTTGCAGACTGGCGTGAAGGCATCGGGCCTGCAACTTGCAAATCGTGATCTAGCTAACTTTCATAACAGAGACGGCACATACTGCAAGGCAACAATATTAAAGGTTTGCTAGTGAATATAGCATGATCGTGTGTTTACACTGCAGTGGTTACACAAATATTCAACTAGCGTTAGCGTTAGTTACATAGTGGTAACAGGTCAGGTCAACAGGCTAATTATTTAAAACCTGTTCAACACACCTTATTTTTTTTTACTTATTATAAGGAGCACTGCAGTATTAAATGAAATACTAATTAGATATGAAGTCAGACAGTTACTACAATAAATTTGACCAACTAACCTGATGTTAGATTGACTTGCAGTTTGTGTTGTTAACTCTTGATTATATCATGTATTTACGTATGATTGGGGCAGCACATTTACAAAGTATTGCACAACTTTCAATGATGTCAACAAGCCTCAATTCTCTGCTTTTTTCATTTAAAAAAGGTTTTCTGTATGACCAGAAAAACAATGTTAAGCTTCCCATTGCTGTGTGTGTGCATGTGTGTGTGTGTAGGGGAATAAACACACACATGCACAGTTATGCAGTCAACAACTGACAATTGGTCAGATGCTGTGCAGCTATGCTGTGTGCTCATTCTCACATTGTTTTTCTTCTCTTTTAGGCTGATTTGACTGGAATAAAATGGCGGCGTTTTGTGTGGCAAGGACCCACCTCTTCGCCAATCCTTTTTCCTGTGACTGAGGAGGACCCTATCTTGTGTAGTTTCAGCCGATGCCTGGCGGCAGATGTGCTGAGTGTGTGGAGACGGCACCACACCCCTGGTCGCAGAGAGCTCTGGCTTTTCTGGTGGGGGGATGACCCCAGTTTTGCAGAGCTTATTCACAATGAGCTCTCAAGTAAGTGGATCCCACATCTCCATGAGTTCTGCAAGACTTGTAATTCTCAGCATATCCAAATTTATTACACCAAAATGTATATTTCATTCACAGATGTAAGTAGCAGCAATACTGGTACATCTACCTTAGATCACATGTGTATTCTTTTGCAAGCCTAGCAATTAGTTCAGTTCTGTGGCAGTGGAACAAAATAAATTCAAGAGTGTAATTCTTGATGTTAATACCAGATACTTTCTCGAGCAGCTGTGCTAACAGAAAAATGCCGGTAAAATAGTTCCATTTGCAGAAATTGGGATCCTGTTTAAACATGTTTCGTGTTAAACAATGAGGCCAATCATTCTGAACTGTGGCAAAGAGTTATAATGCATTTTTAATGATACAAAGTCTGATGATAATAAGTTAGGAAAGCCTAACTGATTTGTGGCTAACAGGTCTTTTAAAGTATTTAAAGCCTTGTGGAATCCATTGGCTCATAGCCACAGAGGCACAGACTTGTATGGTAGCATTAGAGCAAGTTCTTTTCCATCAGTCACCTGACATAGTCTCAATTTTTGGATGAAAGTTCACTCTTCCTTTGTTGATATGCATCTCTGTGAAAAGAATTCCCCTTAGGGGCTGACACAGTGACCAGGTATTCTGTCTCCTGTCTCAGTGAAGGTCAAGTGTTACTTTCAGGCAACATATATTTGTCATTTCAGAGAAAGAGTTGGTAACATTTCTATAAATCTCAGCTAAGCTGCAAAAAGAGCTGAATGGTTTAATTTGCAATTGGATGCAAGTATGGCTCTTGGAAAAAACATATCCATGACCAGAGCAGCATGTAATGAGTGAAGATTCAGAGTAAATGTAGAACTTTTCACAATATCATCTATGTATGTGTGTGTGTGTGTGTGTGTATATATATAAAAAGACTAACTTTCTGTCAGATACATCAGCAACAGGGTTGGATCATTTGGTTTCAGAAATAACTAATAGGAAGAATGTAGAGATCAGATGTTTTTCTTATGTTCAAATGGGCCACTTGAGGTATTACTGTGGTGTGATGTTTGCAAACCAAACTAAGTCTTTGCATGTATGTCAAACAAATCTAGCACACCGCAGTTTACATTTAACACGGGGCAGTTAGCTTTATCAGGAAGAAGAAAGGTTTGCTTGTCAGAACAATGTGGTTTAATGCATCTGTTTTGTTTCAGGTGAGGAGGATGGTGAGTGGGAGAGTGGCCTGTCCTATGAGTGTCGAACGCTCCTGTTCAAAGCCATTCACAACCTGTTGGAGCGCTGCCTCATGAACCGTGGCTTTGTTCGCATTGGAAAGTGGTTTGTCAAGCCGTACCAAAAGGAGGAGAAGAGCATTAATAAAAGGTATGGCCAGCTTCAAAATTGCAGACAGCAACGTTATATGACATGCCATAAATTCTTAACTTAAAGCCGGCACTCCGCTAATGGTCTGCTCACAACTCATAGCTGGGGTGTGTTCACTTCTGTTCACCATAATTTACATGCATCTCTGCAGTACAACAACTTGGCGGTGCTATATGTAGCCCTCTGTTGCTTTTGATGACACGAACGCTTTTCTCAGTTGGTTAGTGTGAAGCTGCTGTAAATCTAAATGTTTGAACGTGTTTCATAGTGGAATCATTCTAGTAAGAATAAAGATTTCAAGAGACTCAGATGTCAAGAAATCAGAAAAGAATATAGCTCAACTAAATTAGTCACAACAGCATCACAAATAGTGAAGGTCCTCGTCGCTTTTATTTCAAAAGTAGAGCTTACACACACACTGCACACTTTAAGGCAATCTCTTCATAATAGAAAAGAACTAGCAATTGCTGAAGATAAACATGGCAGCAGAAAAAAGGTGCCATGAATTGTGCTTGTGCTGAAGGCCTGGACATTAGTCAGTATTTGCTGTTGGAGAATTGGTCAAGATTTGCAGCATGTGGGGGTTGGCTATTACAGTTTTCTTTACACAGAGCTGGATGCACTGTGAAACGTGACATGTTTGTCGGGAGCAGTGTTGGAAGCATGCATGCAAGATTTTACATAAGAACTTTTGATAAGTGCTTGCTCTAGACGCGTTACAGGCGGATCACGGGGGAGTTTCATGCATTTGTGTACAAACTGAGGAAAGCCTCTTTGAGTAGAGGTCTTCATTGCTATGGAGGTTGTGCTTTAGAGTTAGCATAACAGATTCTGGCCTTTCACATCCTTTAATCATTAAAAGTCCCATTTGGGATTCAAGTAGATTGATGATGCTTGCAGCTGTACTGTTTCCACTGTGTTGTTGTAAGAGTCTATCTGTTTCTAGGGATGAGACATCATTTTCTTATAAGGAGAATGGCTTGAACAAATACACACACGGCTTTCTTTGAGCTTTGTAACCATGACACTAGAGTGTTGACTGTAATACTGTATCTGCTGCTCTGATTTAACTCCCATAAAGGTTTTATACCTGGCAGGCACACTGTGGTCGTACTGATGTAACGTTTATAACTATATCCAAGTTGCATTGAGTCACCAAGATCCTCAATTTCTCCGAATATTCAGATTCCTGGAATTATACCAGATAAAATGATGTTATGGCGCATGACAGGATTATTACAGTTTTCTAATTGCATCACTCGTATGACACAGTTGTATGACACAGTTTCACCTGGTTTCGTGCGCAAGATGTGTGAAATCATTGTCATTCACCATAATGCTGCGTGATTTTTCTATTAGTGTGGAAGCTAATAGAGATATAGCTCCAGGGTCATGTTTAATTTCCACACCGCCACTTTTTCTATGTGCAAGGCAAAACTTGTCTGTATTGTTGTTGTTTTTCTGGAAATACAAGCTTGCGGTGAACCAGCAGCAGCGTATAAATATCTGTCTGGTTCAGAATGGGGTTCTGCACTGCTGCATTTCCTTACCTCTCGTACATACGGGGTGGTGACATAGATTTAGCATCTGCTCTTGAATGAGGGGCCTGGGGAACCCTAGAGTTCCCTGACAAGCTAATTTGAGCCTCAGCTTTTTGGCTGCGCTCATCCAGGATGACTTGTGTTTGATGCACAGCCCTTTGGCTCGGTTCCCTCTGGCAACTTTGTCAATGATTTCAGAGAGTTTTAGCAGCTATATATATGTTTTTTGGTTGGTTGGGTTTTTTTTTAAAGGGGCTGTTGCGTAGAAGAGGAGGTGATTTATTGCTCGCTGGTGTTGAGCTTCTGTTTTTATATAAAGAGGTCTACAAGTGTGTGTTGTAGCAGCAGAGCAGCACCTCTGAACAGAAGAGTCTGGCAGTCTTGCTGTCGCCTGCCCTCTCTGGCTGGTAAACACAGCAGTCTTTGGAAAATGCTGAGTGTGCACTGTGGTTTTACAGCAACCATGTCAACAAGTACTATTTTAGTGTATTTAGCCGCCCGGCCTTCCAGACGTTGTTAGAAAATAAAGATGGATATTGTTTTAACATTTCAGGGCTATAATGAGTTCCCATGTTTATTTTTGACTCATCTTTTTGCCCGTCTGTTGCGAGACAGTCTGATAAAAATTGAAGTGTGGTGAAGCAGAGTGCGTTTTACCTGCATCGTCTATTGGCTGAGATGTGTCCACCCATGATCTGCTGAAGCAATCGCTGTTACCTTAAAGTATGATTTGGAGATAAATATGCAAAGAATCATACTTTTAACATTATCTTCACCCTTTTCAGTCCTGCCTTTTCCTCTTGAGTCATTCCTTAACAGCAAGTGATGGAGAGTGCATTGATAATCTGAGTAGCCTTCAGGGGTTTACATTATTTTGAGGGTGCTTTAGCCAAGTGTTGTTTTTTTTCTCCACTTCATAGTATGTTTTTTTCTTGCAGACTAATTCCTCTAAACATTGCAATGCATTTTTTTTTTGTCTCTTATTTACCTTGCAGCGAGCACCTTTCTTGTGCGTTCACCTTCTTCGTACATGGCGACAGCAACGTGTGCACGAGCGTGGAGATCGCTCAGCATCAGCCTCTTCAGCGACTGAGCGAAGAACATCTTAGCCTCGCGCAGCAGAGCTCCAGCCCCTTGCAAGGTAAGAACACCAAAGTTTTACACAGTAGTTATGAGTTAAACGGAACTGGTCCAAGTCTTAGTTAAAATTGGGTTTATTAGTGGAGCTATGCTACATGAGTATTGTAACACCTTTTCCCCCCCACAGTCATCCTGAGCCCATATGGCTTGAATGGGACCCTCACTGGCCAGGCTTTTAAGATGTCAGACCATCCTACTCAGAAGCTAATAGAGGAGTGGAGGCAGTTTTATCCCATCAGCCCCAATCCTAAGGAGGTCCAGGAGGACAAGATGGAAGATGGAGACTGGGAGGATGACTCCCTGGCAGCTGTGGAGGTCCTTGTCGGTAAGGCTTCAGGATATATTAATAATATGGTGACAGGTGCCTGAATGTAACCACTGAAGTTGTCTTTACACTCAATATGTCAATTAATTTTGAAGAATAACTTTAGGGTTTTCATGAAATACAGACTACTGGATTTCATCTTATCATATGTGTTTTCAATAAATAGAATAACTCAACAGTCATGTCCTTTTTATAAAAGGATGTGAAGGATAGATCAGTGCATGTTACAAAAGGTTACCAAAAAAAGAGAAATCCAGATTTTTTTCCCCCTCTTTGACTTGGCTTGGTTGAAAAGAGTTGTAGAATACAACACCAAATGTTTTGTTACCGCAGTAATCTGTGGTCTAAATAATCACACAACAACAACTCTTAGAGAGGGTTGGTTGCTGGGATGAAAATGAATAAATGACTAATTCGTGTTGCTCATTTCTTTCCACTTCATGTGCATTTTTTTTTTTCAATGAATAAATGTGTTTGGTTCCAGCGGGAGTGAGGATGGTTTACCCTTCCTGCCTGGTGCTTCTCCCTCTGTCGGACCTCCCTGTTGTGGTCCCTCAGGGCTCAGCCAACACCTCAGGAAGCCTGTGTGGTGCTCAGCAGGGCCAGGCTGCTCACAGAGATCCTGCCATGTCCTCTGTTACTCTGACTCCTCCAACGTCACCAGAGGAGGCTCAGACTGGTAAGTCCTGGGGCTGCACATTGAAAAGAAGCAAACACTACCATCCACAACAACCTCTGTTTCTGTGAGACTCTGTAACATATTGCACTTGTGTTTACGTTTGTACTACCTTCCCTTTTAGATTATCAGCCTGCCCAGAGGTGGCTCAAGTTGTCGTCTGCATCCGATGGCTACAGCTCTAACAACACCCTTCATGGCGGAAAAATCCCTCGCGGGCTGGCCAGTCAGATGGTTGAGTCTGTGTGGCAGGAGTATAACATAAACCGTACAGGGAACAAGTATGTTTTTTTGCCATCTCTTCCTCAAACATTTTCAGTCAAAGTTGTACCTTCATGTTGATGAATACATTTTAATTTTTTTTTACCAGGAGGAAGTTTACTACCTTGACAAACGGGACTTGTGAGGAAGAGTCAGACAAAACTGGACTCTGGGATTTTGTAGAGCCAACTCATAGGCCACATTGCAATTGCTCAAGGTATGTTGAGTGGAATGCATTGACTGGGGATTTTTGTTTTGAAGAAAGTTTGTTGTAAGTTCTATTTGCTTTCTCACAGGCATAAGAATCAGAAACAGCGATCCAGCAGCACCTCAGGACACCCGCCTTCATCAGGCCAGCCTGCCCAGCCGGCCCCCAAGCACAAGCTGGGCGAGAAGCTGGAGAAGGGGGAGAAGCAGCAGAAGAGGCCACAGACACCTTTTCACCACCGCAACTCTGTGAGCGAGGAGCAGTCCCTGGAGCCCCAGGCCCAGAGGCTTTGTCTGAGATCACAGGAGGAGGGCTCGTATCCCAGCCTGCACCACGTGGACACGGTGCCCTCCAAAGCCCCCACGCTGCACGCGCACGGTCCTCCTGCAGACCTCGTCGGATCGCCACCTCCGCCTCCTCTCAGCCCGCATCCCTGCGATCACGTAGAAAGCGACATGACTCCAGGTGGCATGAAGAACTCGTCCACACCCATTCACCAACCGTTCTACCCGCCGTCGGTGGAGCCCTGCCTGATGCCACAGAAGGGCTCTTCTGAGGAGCCTCAGCTGGAGAACATGCCTATGCCTTTGCCCTTCCCCGCAGCCTACAACGAAACCTTGGAGCCTACCGTCTTTGTCGGTTCAGCCATCAGCCCCAGTGAGGACTCCACCCACAACCCCTGGAAGTATTTCAACCTGCCCAGGAAGAAGGCCTCCAACTTCGTGACACCCCAACTACCTGTGGATAAAATAAGAGATGATTTTGGTGGAGGTGGAGGAGCAGAAAGCGTGGTCTCTGTTACTGAGTAAGTGTTTGAATTTCTCATCCCCTAATGCATTAAAACAAAGGTGGCTGTGCATTTTTTTTAAACAAATTTTCTCCTCTCAGGTTGATGTCCAGCTCCTCACAACCCCTGAAGGTGTCCCAAGAGCTGGTTAGGGCTTACGCCCAGCGAAGAAACAGCCATCTTGCCACCACCTCAGGAGACGGAGAGCACAGCGAAGAGCCAGACCCTTACGCCTTTGTAGAGGGAGATGAGGAGTTCAGCTTTACTGAGAAGAAGGACAAGCCTGGAAATGAAAAGGAGGGAAACAAGAAAAATAAGGTGGGTTCCTGATGAAAGTTGAGATGATAGTTTAACACAATTCTTACTCAAGTCTGCTTCATTTCCTGGTGAGTTACAAGTGGGAACCTGGAATTTTTAGCATCAGTGTACTTATATGAAAAAAGCTGTATGTATTCCTAAGATGTAAATATCACAGATAAATCTTTGTTTTGTTTATTTTCCTACACAATGGTAGCCATGTACTTAAGTGCACATTCCAGTGTTTAAGTTTGGGGATTGACCCTCATTACTTCACTGACACCAACCAAAATGTGTCTTTAGCGCAGAGAATCGGGTAATAAACTTAGCATTAAATGCCTGTCAGAATCATGGTTTCATTTACTTCACTACATATCTACTGATATTAAAGTACATTTTTGCCCATTTAAACTGCAGTTTCCTTGTGCTACATCTGCGAAGGCTTATTTTGTCTTATTTTCATTGCCAGTATTTCAGTATATATCTTTGAATCGTAACATCAAATTTCATGTTTTTATGTCTGTCACATTCGATACAGTGATACGATACAGTGCTACCAGTAGTTAAAAACACTACAGGTTGTGTTTAACATGTTAACTTTTGGAACAAGGTTGGGAATTGGTCATTGAAATAATTCTTCCTATCTTTCTGTTTTTTTGATTCAGGCGGACGAAGGAGCTGGATCTTCTGCAGATGGTGAGAGCGCCTTCTTTTTGTCCATTTGGCCCCTACATTTAATATTTATGTAAATAGAATATTTGGAGTTGTGTATCTTATTTGTGGTCTTCCCTCCAATTTGTTTTGCGGTGCAGATGGTCAGGGTCCATCAGGCAGCAAACCTTCAGCCTCGACCAGCCTCATCCACGAGAACGACTTGGCGGTGTCCTACAGTGACCTGGATAAAATCTTCAATTCAGATGAAGATGAGCTTGCGGTAAGTGATATTTTTTGAGTCCAAAAGTTTCACTTCTTACACCTCTAATATATTCAGGAATGGCTCTTGATGTGGCCTGTGAAGCCACATAAATGTGCTGAGTACATTGTTTTGTTTTTCCCTGATGCACAGCCTGGATCAAAAAGAGCCGGAGTTGGTACAGAGGACAAGTTTGGCTGTAAAGAGAATAAACCAGCCGCACTGGATGCCCTGTCTTGCATAAGTAAGAAGACTAAGCATCACTTACTCTAATCATAACTTTTATACACATGTTGTTTCAGGAGAAGTAATAATGTCTTATTTGTCTAGGCTCAGCAGACCTGCACCAGATGTTTCCCACCCCACCCTCCCTGGAGCAGCAGGGTTACTCTCCCATGAACTCCGGGAGCAAGGATAGCCTGGAAGCAGGGGCGGGGCTCACCTTGTTGGACGGCAGCCAGCTTAACAACCACTTCAAGATGGAGGTGGAGGAGGGTTTCTGCAGCCCGAAGCCATCTGAAATAAAGGTAGGATGCACGGCACAGCTGCCAAGTAGTGAGGGAGTGGAAAATTAGTGTTTTTTCACGATCGTAATTCGTCTTTATCGTTGAGTGACCAGCGTGTCTGCTTTCAGGACTTCTCCTTTGTGTACAAGCCAGAGACGTGCCAGTCGATCATTGGCTGTTCTATGTACGCCCCACTGAAGACGCTACCCAGCCAGTGTTTGTTGCCTATCAAACTGCCAGACGATTGCTTGTACACACCGAGCTGGACCATGGGCAAAATGGAACTGATACCCCCAGTGTCGAACGTCAACCTCCTCACCAAAGACAGGTAAATGCATTCAGCGTAATAAGTGTGTCATCGCTATCAATTTTTCATCATCCAGATAGTGATCCTCTCAGATTTATTTCAGTACTGCCACTTACTGAATTTGTGTCTGATAATCTTGGCAATTATTACAACATTTAGAGTTTGTAGCAATTACTGTGCTGGTTATTGTGTCATTTAACGTACAGTTACAGTTCAGAATTCACTCCAGCTGAACTGTGATTTTGCCAAACTGAGAGTTATCTTAAGGGGCCATTTTTAAGAGTAGGGATCACAACATGAAATTAGTTTTAATCGGTGGTTTTCTTTCTGCAACAGTAACGTCCCCAGTGTGGAGCCGGACTACAGCCAGCAGACCCACACGCCCTTCATGTCCAGCAGTGCTCCTCCCAGCAACAGCGGCACAGGGATCCTGCCTTCCCCTGCCACGCCACGCTTCTCCGTGCCCACGCCTCGCACTCCACGTACTCCACGCACCCCCCGCGGCCCATCCAGCGTCCAGGGCTCCCTCAAGTACGACAACTCTGACCTTTACTCTCCCGCCTCCACGCCCTCCACCTGCCGACCCCTCAGCTCAGTTGAGCCGGCCACCGTACCCTCCATCCCCGAGGCTCACAGCCTCTATGTCACCCTCATTCTCTCTGAGTCAGTCATGAACCTCTTCAAAGACTGCAACTTCGACAGCTGCTGCGTGTGCGTCTGCAACATGAACATCAGAGGGGCAGACGTAGGCGTGTACCTCAAAGACAACGGCGAGGCCCAGTACCCCTGCACCTGTGGCTTCAGCGCCGTCGCAAATCGACGCTTCGGCCAGTCAGCAGGGCTCTTTCTGGAGGACGAGCTGGATGTTGTAGGACGGGGCTCAGACGCCAGCCGGGACACGGAGCGGTGTTTCGAAGAGCTGCGAGCTTCCACAACGCACAAAGCTGGTAGCCTGAAGGAGAAGCCTCCAGATGAGCTAATTCTGCTGCTGCAGGACCAGTGCACCAACCCATTCGCTCCAATGGCAGGAGTGGAGTACCCCAAGCTGAGTTCGGCCCTCAGCTCGTTCCTGAGGGTGGAAGAGAGAGACTGTTATAACGACTGCTACATGGCACTGGAGCATGGCAGGCAGTTTATGGACAACATGTCGGGAGGCAAAGTAGATGAAACACTAGTGAAAAGCACCTGTCTTCATCAGTGGCCAAAATGCAAATGTATGTATTCTCATGTTCCTATTTCTTCAGACCATCCCTATTTCTAACATCGAATGTAGCAAACTAAAGGCTTCTCTGTCTTTGTTTTTCCTCTTGTAGCAGCCGACATGAGCAAGCTATTCTCTCAGGATGTCCTGCGGGTGTTGTTGTCACTCCAGCCTGTGCTGCAGGACACCATTCAGAAAAAGAGGAGTGTGCGCTCGTGGGGCGTTCAGGGACCACTCACCTGGCAACAGTTCCACAAAATGGCTGGAAGGGGATCATATGGTACGTGGAAAGTGTTAGAATGTTGATTTTGAAGTGTCATGGTGGCTGATCACTTTGTTGCGGCAATAGACAAAGAATCTTTTGTCCTCTTTTCAAACACAGGTACAGATGAATCTCCTGAGCCTCTGCCCATTCCAACCTTTTTGGTTGGTTATGAGTACGATTTTGTGGTGCTGTCTCCTTTTGGGTTGCCCTATTGGGAGAAGCTTCTTCTGGATCCTTTTGGTTCCCAGAGAGATGTGGGATATGTTGTCATCTGCCCAGAAAATGACGCCCTGCTCCGTGGCGCCAAGACGTTTTTCAAAGATCTGAGTGCTATGTATGAGGTATGCACCTGGCAATTTATTAAACTCATCCTACTTGTGCCGACATGCCTACAAAAACAGTTTCATGTTCGAAAGAAGTGATTCACTCTTTCAATTTCACATTCACTCCCCTTTTCTCGACAGGCCTGCCAGCTGGGGCAACACAGGCCCATCTGCAAGAGTCACCCAGAGGGCGTATTGAAGGTCGGCATCACAGAAGGCAGGAGCATGACAGAGCAGCCTCTTAGCGACTGGTTCCTTAAGATGGCTGCCAGAGATGGAAACAATGAAGCCTTTAATAAACTCAAACTCTTTGCTCAAGTGTGCCGCTATGATCTAGGTAACATGTTTGCTCTATTTGCCAAAAATCCAAAGGAAGCGCTGTCACACAGTTTATAGAAATAGTGATTAATCATTTACTTTGTGACCCTGTTTCAGCTCCATACCTGTCGGAGCAGTCTTTGGATAGCTCTCTGTTGTCCCAGCGCAGCCCCACCACGGCCTCCTCCTCCCAGACCTCCAGCGCCTCCAGCACCTCCTCAGGACTCCAGAGCACCAACACTACCAGCTCCAGCACCAGCTCTGCCCAGCCTGCCCAGGTCAACAGCACGCCTCCCTCTTCCTCCTCAGGCTCCCAGACGATCGGCGGACTGACCTCAGCCAAGCCAAGCTCCTACTCGCCATTCGGGACGGCGGGCTTGCAGGGCAGCACGTCTCAGAACGGACCCCAGTCAAACCCACAGGGTGCGGGGGGCCTGGCGGAAAACGGACCCTCTGCCAACCAGCCTCAAGCACCAACTGAGACTCCAGAGAGGTAGGCGGCTTTTATTGCTGCTACATCAGATTAAAATCTATTTTCTGAATGCAATACTCATGAGAAGCATGTGTAGTTATTAAGCATAGCTCCCTAAACCCAAAAATTACCAAAATTATTACCTTGGTAATAATTCACTCCAAGCCTATCCACAGCTGGCTTGCATGTACTGCCCCAGGACAGATGACATCAAAAGCGCTGTTTTTTTCATTATTCTAAGCTGTGAGAGACACTATAATGTGCAGCTGCTTGACAGAGAGCAAGCTGGCGCCTGATGTATCAGCCAAACATTGTATATTTCCATCCAAGTGACAAGTATTTTACATTGTCGCAGTGCTGTGGGACAGTGAGCAGTTTCAAAAATAAATAAAGATAATGTTGATGAAGAAACCCATTTTAACACTAAGAAAAGAGATGAAAGATGAATGGTTGTTCTGACTTTATTTTAGCAAATTTTAATGAGTTTGCGGTAGTTTTATTTCTCTCCAGAACAAATGATGAATATGTTAAAATTCAAATATAGATTAAAGAAATAGCAAAATTGGTGCTTTTTCTCTGCAGTACGCGTATGCCAGATCCATTTATTTATACATGGTTTGATAGTAATTCAATGAGCAAATGTGATTGTTCAGAATAGGTCTTTAAAGTGTAGTTTAAGATTCATCATTGTGAGCAGAGCAGAGGCAACCCTTCTGGCTGTGTTGTCAACAATGTGGGGAGCTCATGTGTTTGTGAAGGGATGCTACAGTAGTGAAAACCACAGAGTGTTTCTCGTGTCTTAGTTACACTAGAAACATATTTCCAAAACACATTTATCAGCACTATCTCTTAATGCTGCCTAGATCTCCTTTATATTTGGAAAATTCTCCAGATTTCCTTACTGGCATTGCACATAACTAAGTTACACACTGCGCAGTTTGCATACGCTCCAATATCTACAACAGCATGAACATTTTTGAACGGATTTAATTAAGATAATTTGTGGACCTGCTCAGTGATTATCTGACTTTCCTTAACAGCACAATGGAGAGAGACAAAGTGGGTAAGCCAACAGACGGAGAGTCCCACGCTGTTTCTTACCCGCCCGCCATCGTGGTGTACATCGTCGACCCCTTCAGCTACGAAGACGCCGACAGAGAGGTCCACTCCAGCGCCTACTCGCTGGGTCTGCTGCGCTGCTACATGGAGATGCTCCAGTTCCTGCCTGCTCGCATCAGAAACGCTGTCTCAGTGCAGGTATGGCGGCGTTTCCTTTTCTCTGTAAAATATTCAGAATCAATACTGGGCAGAGGTGAAGTCAATACAGCGAGTTGTCTTTCTCTGAATGTCACCGTCAGTTTTAACTAAAAAGCCCTAATCACCTGCTACAACAGAGCAGGTTACCAGCAGGCACAAAGGGAGGTGAGAAGAAGCAGGGGAATCATTAGCGGCCACTAATAGAGGTGGTAACTGCCACACCTGTGATACAGTGACACAAGATTGCATCAACATGCCAGAGGGAATTTTGAAACACAAGAGGCGTGAATGTGCTAATGGTTTCAGCATTAGTCTTTTATACTGGCAGAATAGAGCAGCTTTAATATCCCTGCAGTCCTGGAAAATGTGCGTCTTACTCAGAGATAGTGGAAAAACCCTTTCCATCAAATTGAGCTCATATCAACATGGCGATATTTGTTGTGTGGAAGTAGTAATTAGTTACTCCTGTACTAGTTCACATTTTGCCAGTTGCAGTTTTGAAATTTGTGATGTTTATGTGCTGCAGTCTTGATGTCATTTATGCCACCATTTAAAAAGAAATATGCTTGCTAATGAGAAAAAATTAAATAAAATAAAATTTGAATTCCACTTAATGCTGATTATTCTCAGTGAGAATAATGCAGACCAGTACAGCCTGCCACCATGTACTGTTCACTTTACATTGTGCATTGTTTTGTACTTTGAGATATTCAAGGGAAATCTCATTTGATGTCATCCAAAGTTTTCCATTTTCAAACATGCAAATCAATCACTGACAAACTTACAAAGCGCACGTGACATTTAACTCTTAAATCTGCACCTACTCTGCCATCGTTTGCCTCCAGACTAAATAGCTCCAACAAATCTTAAAAAATCCAACATCACAGGCCACTTTTAAAATGCTGCTGTTTTTTTTTTTCTTGTCAGATTGTTCCCTGCCAGTATCTGCTGCAGCCGGTTCACAGCGGGGAGCGTCACGTCTACAGCCAGCACCTGAAGTCGCTGGGATTCTCTGTGTTCACTCAGTGCCGGCGGCCTCTGCCCAACTCCACCAACTTCAAGGCTCTGACAGGCTTCGGCCCCGGTCTTGCCATCGACATGGCGCTCAAGAACCCAGAGGTAACTGCCTGTCTGGTGGCATATCTTAAACTGCGGCCTGACATCGTGTTGTTGTTGTGCTTTGTGTTGCTGCTCTGTTAAACTAACACGTGTTGTCCTCTGTGCAGAGGCCCGAGTGTCTGCGACTGTACACGCCACCCTTCATTTTGGCTCCAGTGAAAGACAAACAGACTGAGCTCGGGGAGACTTTTGGCGAGGCATCGCAGAAGTACAACGTCCTGTTTGTCGGCTACTGTCTGTCCCACGACCAGCGCTGGCTGCTGGCCTCCTGCACTGACCAACACGGAGAACTGCTGGAGACCTGCATCATTAGCATCGATGTACCCAACAGGTAAGTGCCCTCGTGTACATGTTATTCCTCAGTACCACAAATGACTAGTTTAGTTAATGACAAATGTATGTAATCAAACTACTCGTGTTGTTATTGCAGGGCTCGCAGGAAAAAGGGCTCAGCCAGACGACTGGGTTTGCAGAAGCTGTGGGAGTGGTGTCTCGGCCTGGTGCAGGTGACTTCACTGCCATGGAGGGTGGTCATCGGGCGGCTCGGCAGGATGGGCCACGGCGAGCTGAGAGGTACACACTCATACAGTGTTTGCAGAAAGAGCAGCTGACATGTTTACATACATAAACACACACTAATGTGCTCATATCTTCTTGTTCCAGACTGGAGCATTCTTCTGAGCAGGAGGAACTTACAGTCCCTCAGTAAGCGTCTGAAGGAGACATGTAGGATGTGTGGCATCTCTGCTGCTGACACTCCCAGCATCCTTAGCGCCTGTCTGGTTGCCATGGAGCCCCAGGGTTCCTTTGTCATCATGCCAGGTAAAAGAAACATGATTTAAAAAAACACTTGCATGTTTGTAAGCTTTGCCTCATTTGCAAAGACTCTAATGGTCTACCCTCCATCTTGTCTCTGCAGACTCTGTGTCAACAGGTTCGGTGTTTGGTCGCAGCACCACACTCAACATGCAAACATCGCAGCTGAGCACACCTCAGGATACATCCTGCACACACATCCTGGTGTTCCCCACCTCAGCCATGGTGCAGGTCAACACTAACACTGCAGAGCCCATCGACATCAACTTCAACCCCATAAATCCTGGTACGGTTTGTAGCTGACAAAGTCACAAAAGACGTGCATCACTTCACTATCATCTTGGTTAACATCCAGAGATGCTCAATCGTTTTTCTCTCTACAGATGGATCTGACGGAATGGGCCTCTTCGACTTGTTTGACAACGACATGGTGGATCCAGACCTAATCAACATCCTGCCCAACTCCCCCACAACCTCCCCCGGTCACTCTCCTGGCTCCCACTACCACCAGGGGGGAGATGGAAGCAAGGTTTGTCACCTTTATTTTAAACTAAATGATTGAACAAAGTCGCAATATAATGTCAGTTAAAGACTATGAAGATAATTTAGCTGCTATGATGGAGAACTAAGAAGCAGTTTCACTATTTACACGAATAATATAGTCGCTTCCTCTTGTCAGTTTTACCTTTCAAATTAGTAAGAAAATACAATTTCAGTTCAGTTTCAAAAGGTCAGGAGTTTGAAGCAGTGTTTGTCTGAGTTAATGTAGCACACTAGTAAAACAAGAACTAAAAATTTAAGTTAGTTCAGCCATATGTAGCACTAAAACAGGACATAAAAATGTTAAAAATAGACCTTGTGGCTGGAGGGAGGCAGATTCGATGAAGCTCTGTTCATTCATTTCCTCAACGTTGCAGGGTCAGAGTGCAGACCGTATGGAGTCCCACGAGGAGGCTCTGAACATCCTGCAGCAGCCGATGGCTTTGGGTTACTTCGTCTCCACAGCAAAGGCTGGACCACTGCCCGACTGGTTCTGGTCGGCCTGCCCTCAAGCCCAGAACCAGTGCCCACTTTTCCTCAAGGTAAAGATTTCCTGTCAGTCACATTGAAGTAGGAGTACAGATAATCAGCATTTCTGTGTATCTGCTAATTGTTTAGTCTATAAAACGTCTACAAATACTGAATAGTCCCAGTTGCATACTTTCTAGCTGCTAAGCACTATGGCTCTTAATCACAGGTAATGTCTGTTCTTTGCAGACATGTAGAATCTACACACCACATCTTAATACTACTTATGCATTACATTGAGCAATATAGGCACTGTGAGATGTCAGATTCTAAAAATGTCTTAAAGATTTAATCCTTTTTGCATTTTTAATAGCTTTACTCGCTCTATTTCCATTGAGACCTGCAGATTATTGTCCATCACACAGCAGCTTACCTTAAGAAATCTATCATTTTAGAATGCTTACTGACTTTTTTTTTTCTAACAGTTTGTACATCTAATTCAGTCACACGGGCTGAACAGTGTAACTTGGACTATTTAGTATTTGTGGTAATTACCCATCAGTGATACTAGTTAAAAAAACTAGAAGGGCATGTTTTGCATTGTTGCTTAAAAAATAACAAGCCATCCACATAGTTGCTGCCTAATTTTCTGCCAATAAACTCATCAGATCTCTTAAAAGAGCCATCTACACTCAGACAAATCAATATACAGACGTGGATTTAATTAGTATGTTTCGTTTCATCTCCCAGGCCTCTCTGCACCTGCACGTGTCTTCTGTCCAATCAGACGAGCTTCTGCACAGTAAACACTCCCACCCTCTGGACTCTAACCACACCTCTGATGTGCTCAGGTGAGAACCATAAGCCCAAGCAGCTGTTACGACACACACACATCGATGTTTGATTCACGCGTATTAACACATTCTCTCCGCCACAGATTTGTTCTAGAGCAATACAACGCCCTCTCCTGGCTGACGTGCGACCCTGCCACCCAGGACCGGCGCTCCTGTCTGCCCGTTCACTTCGTGGTGCTCACCCAGATGTACAACTTTATCATGAACATGCTCTGAACTCTAAAAACGGGATCAAACTGCTGAGATTGGATTGGAGAGAGATCGGCTCAGACGATTTGTGGATTTCCTGCTACGAAGAATCCCTGACACTCAAAAGGACCTCACACTCCATCAGGGCAAACGTGGAGGAAGCACCTTCTTCCTCCTCCTCCTCCTCCTCCTCCCTGATGTATCACATAGAACTCTGACTGGAAGTTTCCAATCAATCAATCAGATGCCAAGAATCCATTTTAGCATTTTGGATGATCAAGGGACGTTTCATAAAGGAGAAATAAATTGTCTTTTTAATGACTGTAGATTGCAATCTATGAAATTTTATCTTAATGAAATGCCTGCATATATTATTTATTGTAAGTTTTTAAATGTGGAATTTTTAATGCTTAATATCTTTTATATATTACAAATCCTAGAGGGTGTGTACATCTCACTGTAAAGGAATTGGTTTAAAAAGTGTAATTTTCTCAATTACAACACGGATAAACCTGTTCAAGTGAATTTGCTGTAGATTGCTTTTAGAATATTATTTTTTCAAAAGGGGTACAGACCTTTCTATTGCCATGCTGTAAAAATGAAGTAAAAAGCTGGCCTGGGCATTTGTGTCCCACCCAATGAGTGGATGAGACTTACCTCTCTGTCTGCTTTGGCTCCAGAGTCTCTCGCACAGTAACTCAATGAGCTCTGAAGAGGAATTAAAAGGTACATTGTCAGATTATATATTTTATATAACAGATTTAGGTAATTGTGTGTGTATATGTGTACATATAATTGTGTGCCGCTACTGATGGTGCAGCTTCTGTTTTAGGAATAAAGTGCGTCTACCTTATCTCGTCTTTGTTCTGGTGGCTTTTTTTTTTTTTTTTTGAAAAGGTATGAGCAGGTTTGGACGCTCCAGAGATTTAGTATCGCATTTGCATAAATACATGAGATGGAATAAAATATAAATAAGATATCCTGAGTTCTAACACTGCATCCTACAATTCTTAATAACTGTTTGTACTGCTGTTAACAAGAATTAACTCATTCTTAGAATGTGGAATCAAACTCGAGCTTTATACTAAAAAGACATTATGCAATATAGATACTGTCACATGTCAGTTTCTTAAAGATTTAATGCTTCATCTATGTTTTTTTTCCCACTCTTAGCTGCTGTTAGTAGCTCAAACTCCAATGAGGGTTGCACAAAATTGTACATCACAGCACACTCATAATATAGATTTTTTTTAGAAAGCTTACTGGCTTTTTGTGTAGCTACTGATCTAACTCAGTCACTTGTTCTAAACTGACTTCACTATATGTTCTTAACTCAAACATGCACTGATTTACTGAGTGGTGTAGAAAAACAAAAACATGACAATATGAATAAAATATTCATACATATTGTTAAGGAAAAATAACCAACAAAATTTCTACAAATACGTTTAACACTTTAATAATTCCATTTTTCATGAACAAAATTAACGTTTTTTTGTTAATTTATGCAATAATGATATATGTCTACATTTATTATTTAGATATATGTTCAGTCCTCTGTAGAATAGAACTGCAATTACTAAAATTATATTATTATTATCTCTGAGTCTAAAAAAAAGGACGTCATAAAACGTCCTGTGAATAACAGCATGACTCATTTAAAATCAGTGATCACTTTGTGTTTTAACCTCTAATACTTCAGCAGCATCATTACAGAGCAGGTTATGAGCTGCATTACACAGATGTTGTAGAAAGAAAGAAAACAATATAGATTTTTCCATTTAACATTCAAAAACAGTATCTTGTACAAACATATGACAGACATTAAATGACTAAAACTAAAACTGCAGATAATGAAAAAAGAACCATGTGATCACAGCTTACCCACAAATTGTTGTGTGCTGTAGTTATCCACGACAGCTTCAGAGAATATTTGGAAGTTTCTGCTGCATCCACCCCTGCAGAAAGACAAAAACATTTTAAAACACTTGCTTCACATTTGTGCAACACTCTGACATTTACTCACTTCATAGACCGACTAATGCAATGGAGGATTGAATATTAAAGAACTGAGACCACAAAAACTGAGAGGAAAATAAGTGATTGTGTGCTCTGTTCTGTAATGGTTTTCTTAAATATATAAGATATGCTTATAGACACAAACTGTATACCTGTTCACTGCTAGAAAAGAATGAAAACATGATGGAAAACCAACATTGACGATATAGTGTGCAAATATTTTCCGTATAATGTATCACATTTTTCATAGTTCAGTACTTTCCAGTAATTCTCAATAACTACTTACGATATATGTGCCTAAAGTACAGAGTGGATCTAGATCGGAGCAGAAAATGGATTAACGAATAAACACTTAGCTTCTAGCAGGAGTGAAGGCAAATCCCTGTTGTTTGTTTTGTACATTAAAAACAACAGACTTTGACTCAAAGTGGCCTCCAAGGGAGAAATAAGACTAATATTACACATTTATAGAACAAGTTTAATTATTAGGGTAGGAACCAACAATATCCTGTATTATACAAATTGGCCTGAAAAGTTTAAATTAATAGTGGCATGTTTGATTCAAGAAATGATCCACCGTCCCAACAATAAAGACGTATAACATCCCCCAGCATCCTGCAATCAGGAACAGAAACATTTTTATAACTAACTGCCTACAGCTGGCACAGGAACATATTTAAGACTTTTGTCAATTAAATGTAAAACATTTTGAGGAATTTCTTTCTTGTTTCTTATCCTGTGTAAAAACCAAAAGATTTAGTAATGACACATACAGCTGATGTAGTGGTTGTCACTAACTTAGTGATTTAGCATTAATGTATAAGAACATTTTATACAACTGCACCTTTTGTTTCTGAATGAACCAGACTGATTGGTGCTCAGGTTGAAGTTTGGTGCACCCACACAGGGATATTTAGTGAAATCTCAACATACTGATGATAAGTGTAGCTACCGCAAAGAGCAGGAAGTGACAACATGTGCAGGCGGACATCTTTACTAGCTGTGAATGAGTCTACGGAAAGTTTCCTCGTTGCTTCTTGTTGAAGAAGCCGCTTTAAGTCGTCTAATGAGTTTTGGCAGACGAGCGAATTGCAGGTTATCGAGGGTAAAGGATCGTTCCCCGGGTGAACAACGTTCCTTGACAGAGGAGCAGCTTTAACCCTGCCCACTCTAACAGGATTTGGATGGTTATTGAGATTGGAATTAGCTAATCAAGGAGAACATGTCATCCCAAAGCCTCATCCAATCACCGTCTTATGTTCTGCTTAATGGGATCCAATTGAAGGGTAGCCCAATTCGTCTGGGCTCTTTCAGGACAATGAGCTTGAGCCAGACCGCGCAATTCAGAGAACCCGTTTCAGTATTTAGAAACATTTCATGTGGAAACCCAAACACTGAAGCTATAGTTGGAGCTCATGTGTCTGAAGCCAGTGGACGGATTTCCTTACGTTGACGATGCTCTGTGCCATCTGGGCCTCACAGTGACCTTAAATGTTGCTTTCTGGCTGAAACACTCTCGTTTCTTCTTGCCTTTGCAAGTAGTTAATTTTAACAATATAACCTAAAGAGTTGTATAATCCAAACTAAGTGCTTGTTTTCCATAAAACACAGGACACATTTTAACATTTATGTATTGCATAACGTGCAGTCCACACAAGAGAACAGAATCCCATCTTCAGTACCTTAAAACACCCTTAAAGTTTTGTAAATAAAGAAGTAAAATACTACATAATTATATAATGAATGTGCGGTCTTAACATCAATTATTGCGATTAAAGAGTCATGTTGTTTCTATAAAAGGTGTGAGGACACAGTACGTTTGTGATTCAGCTTTGTTATAATTATTTAATTATAATTCGAGCACAACAAAGTGTCATGTAACAGTTCTAAATGAAATCTAAGCAGGTTTTAAGTATTTTATACGTTCCAACACGTGAACAAAGTCACTATATTTAAAAAAAAAATAGGATTCGTGCATAATTTTCTGTTTGTATAAAAGTACAAGTATGTGGATTTCTTTTAATACTAACTGCAAATACAGTGTGTTAAATAATCAATACGGTTTTTATGTAATATGGAACTGGGACACAGCAATGCTCATGTCATTCCAAGATAGTCAAACCTATTAAAAAGAATAACATTATAATAGTTGGCTGTTGTATGAGACTCTATTTATCGGTTCTAACTTATGGAATGCTTCGACAAAAGCATTCAATACAGTACATCACCAATATTAGTAACAAAGGGCTTCAATTACTTTCCTTATTTTCATTCTGTAACCTCAGAGATGCTTAATTTGCACCAAAAATCTGCTCTGTAAATAATAATACATATTTAATAATTACCAATGCTAATTATCAGTATACAATGAACAACCTAATTAGATTTCGAGTTAAGTTAACCTGACAACAAAAGTCGAGAACATTAAAATACATAAAGCACCACATATACAAACCATAAGCTGAAAACAATGGAAGAATAATGGTGTGAAACAGGTCTGGCTGGACTGACAGGGGAAGAATCAATCATTTTGAGTATTGATACTAGAGTCAGTCTGATCAAAACCTTAAACGTGATCAATCACATGGTGGGAACTACACCGCTCTTCTTAGTGCTGCAACATTTGCATTTCTGCTGCTGTTAATTCAGTGAAATTGCACAATGAACATTTGCTATTTACTAAAAACCCTAATATGCATACGATTGTGTAAATAACAGAAAAAGTGCATTTGCTTCATACATTACAACACATTCCAGTCCTCCCTTACATAATAGTCAATTAGCTGTAAAAATCTTCAAATATAAAGTATTGATATGGATGATAATGGCTCTGGTGTTACTTGGTTATCAGACCAAAATAAATTTTGTCCACAGAGGTCCACCTAGAATTTGCAGTTTATACATGCAACATTTTAAATTACCCAAAATACAGGGAACCCAACATGTCAGAGACAGGGTGCATACTATATGGGCCTTAAATGCCTTTGAGCAGTGACTCCCTAGTTTGACTACGAAGCCCCTACTGCATGTTATTCCCCTGCTTTGTGTCTCCACAGTATCTATCCAACAAAGTCAAAACTGCAAACAAATGCCAACTACCCTCAATATATGTGTCACATTTAAATGTCTCTCCAGTGTCTCTCTGTGTTGCCACATAAGCTGTCTTTGTCTAAACTGAATCAGAAAGGTTTAGAGGGCTGATGGGATTAGTTTAAGCCATTAGGAGTAGTTAATGGTCTTTCCTGGTGTTGGTAAGTAACACTGACTAATTGACCAGGGGCGGCAGATCGCTGACACCGACTCACAGCAACAGGTGGTCTCGGCTGAACCAGAGTCACTGAGCAGGACGGACAAAGAACAGGATTCACCTTTTCCTGAACGCTGAACCAAACGGGTCAGAGGAGGAAATCTAAAAGAGAGTATTTGTGCTTATTTTGTTGGCTGACAAACAGTTTGGAGGAGTTGAATGTTATTCACTGGATAATAACCTGCAAAATATCAGGAGTTTGAGCGAGTTCGTGCTCGTTTTGCTCCACCACAGAGGTAAGACTCATATTTATAGAACGTTCTTCTGACAAGGAGGAGGAAGAAAAGTTTAATATTAAATTGTAAGCTGGACTCAAACAGCTCAGAAGGATGTTTTTCTGTATTTGTAACCTAAGAAGTGCAAAAAAACCTCACAAACAGTACCAATATGTTATATTGCTTCTTTCTGACATTCTGTTAATTATACTTGTTAATTCAGTGGCAATTACTTTAGGACTGAAAGTAAGAATTATGTTCAGTATCAGTTAATCTACACACTTTTTAAATAGTTGTTGGGTCAATAAACTGTCTACAAACTGAAACAAACACCAGAACCCGCTGTGCCATCTGTGATACTCCGCTTATACACGACTAAGAAAATGTGACTACATCTGAGTGAGAGCTTTAACTGTTCTGGATTCATTTTCTACTCAGCCAAATGCTATAAACTGATTAGTTGGTACTGGGATGTAAAGCTCATTGTGTTGGCAGTTTGTGTGTGTTTTACTAATTTCACTAAGTGTGAAAAATGCATTCACATACATTAACTTTTGAGAAATTCTGAGAATGAAAAAAGAAAAAAAAAAAGGCATCATCGACTGGGAGGCGAGTGCCATCACACCTCTCAGCCTCAGAAGACACAGCGAGCCGTTTCTGATGCCCCATTCACTGTGTTTGCGCTCTTAACAAACAGCTCCTTTACGAGATTAAGAGATTTCTGCGGCAAGCTGACATGGACGAAATTTAGAGAACATACGATGTGTGACCTCCAGCTAATCTTGTCTTTGTGAGAAAGGAGGGATCAGGCTGTTGTACCGCGGCAGCCAAGAGAGGCCAAAGGGGCAAAAAAACGCAAACAGCAGGTCGGAGGAGTAACTCAGAAATAAATAAAAAAAAGAAACATTTCCTGACTAAACCCACACCTGCAGTCAGAGAAACATTCAGTATAATATAATTCAATGTCCAAAAACACAGACACCACTTTACACATGTCTGACATTGCATCAGATTTGCTGATTGAGCATCACTTCTAAGAGTTTTGTTTGCTAAATTTGATTCTTTTACATTGTAAGGCAGCATGTAAGGCATGTTCTGAACAAGGACAGTCAAGTCCAAGACAGAAAGGAAATTAGAAGCACCTCACTTGGAAAAAATAAAAATATTTACTATAGCTGCAACTGACGCTTATATTAATTATTAATATTCTAATTACGTCTTTGTCAGAAAAAGATCAAGGTAGCATCTTCAAATGTATTTTTTTGTTGTCGTTTTGTGCGATTTACAGTCCAAAACTTACATATACTCAATTTACGCTGATGTGAAACAAAGAGAAGCAGCAAATATTCACATTTGTGAAGCTAAAAGCTGCTTGCTAAATGATTAAAAGACACTGATAGTACACTTTCATTTATCTCTGTGTGCTTTTGATGATTTTGTTAAACATTTTTTGCAGCCAAGATGTTTAAAGCTGGATACATTTTCTTGTTTTATCTTTGTATCATACTCAATAAAATATCCTAAAACATGGTAAATTCATAACACGAGAAAAGATTTTATTTTTTAAACCTTTCCTCGCTCTAGTTTTATATTCAGCACAGATACACTGTGTATCACTTCCCCAATCACTAACAGCCTTCCTAATCATGTGTCCTTGGAACGGATGGACTCTAAATTAATTAAATGGATTGGCACACCGAATGCCTCAATTGGATTACCATCTGTAATGCAATCTAACGAGATACTGTCATTTACATGTGATATGCAAATTGCCTAAAAGGTTGATCCAACACAGTGTGCAGTTTTGTGCTCTTGTATGACTGAATCATACTGTTTGTGATTCCTAATCTGCAAAGACATCAGAACCTGCAAGTGGTCTGGTCTGATTTTGTTGAACAAGGAAATGCTTGCAGAGTTATACATTACTTCACACTCCAGCGGGCCTTGAGCCTATGAGCAGCTACACCCTCGTGTCTTTGTTAAAGCTGAACATCTATTTGTGATTGCAGAGCAGATAGTTTCAAACGGTGAGGAAAGAACAAGCTGCAGGGACTGCAGAGAAGGATGTGAGGCAAAGATGTTGTGAGAGGTTAAACTGACATGTGCAAGAAGGTACTCAAAATAATAATCATAATTAAAAAAAACAAAACAGGAGGTTAGCTACTGTAGTTGAGAATTTCAGCATCCTCAAATGCATTTAGAAATCACAGGGAGAAAAAGCTCCTCATAACTTCAGATCTTTCCAGATAATCATCCTACTTAAGTTTTCTTCAGTGTCAACTTAATCCAATTATAATCGTCTGGACATCCACGGCTAGTTAATAGCTATGTCGTCATACTTTCAATGGTGCCAGTTTGTCAAAATGCAAAACAGTTGACTGAGTTTGAGAGACCAGGACCTGGACTTTGTATTACTTCTAACTTTCTCTCTCAGTAAACATTTTACATGGAAATATCACAGAAATAAAACAATAAAATGAGCTTGGGAAATGGCAGCGCACACGTCAAGTGAAGTGCCTCTTGACATGTAGCCTTAACAGGCTGCGTTTCAGTTGTTGCGTGACAAGAGATACGAAACAGTAAAGAATACAAACAGCTATATGGGGAGTTTCTCTGTATTAAAACACAGTATATCTGAGCACATAGTTTTGCTCTATACTGCTCTGCTATAAACACTGGCGTAAAGACACAGCATTGGTTTCAAATCAAACTTAAAGTTTCAACTTGTTTCTGATGTCCTTAGTCTTAAACAGAGCTCTAACCTGTGGTCATATTCAACAATTTCCCTGAGGTTTGCACCAAAGGGATCAATAAAATCCTACTCTATTCTATATCAGCAAAGTTAAGGGTAAAGTTAGCCATATTAGCTAAACAGCATGCTACTGTAAGGATTTTCATGTTGTTGTGATGCCATCAGTGATAACAATATAACAATAATCAACTGGGTCTTCAGTTCCTCCGATGCTGGGTGTGCACCAAGACTCTTGTGTTCACTCTTGTAGGCAACAGCAGAACATTTGGTGAGCTTTGCTTGTGGCTGAGACACTTTAGAGTTAGCAGAAACAGCTCGATAAAGCAAATACCAGCTCATCTTTGAAGGTGACAGGGAGGATTTACAAAAATGTACTAAATTTGAGCAAGACGACTATCGATTCCTCAGCAGATAAACATTCTCACTGGCTTGTAAAGTTGGGAGGCTGTCGAAATAAGAAATGCTAGACGTAAGCGTCTTTGTACCTTAACATGTTTGACTTTACACCTTTAAGTTAATAACAACCACAAAACACAACAAAACTGGATTTTCCCTGCATGGAACCTTTAATACTAATGTTTGACTTCCTAAATCCTCACTAATACAGTCTTGACTTTGTCCACCTCTGCTCTAGAGTCTGAAGTCCACCATCCTGCCTGCTCAAGAACTAAAAACACACCTTTTATTTTTTTGTATCTCAGCAATCCACTTCTGCGTCGCACAGTCTGGTTCATCGACAAATGCATCAGCACCTCCACCCGCATGCCTTCACTCCCATCCAGCACCGATCCTCAACCGTCCTACCAGCTGCGACTGTGATGGGAACTCCGGACAGAAATGTAAGGAGAGGTGTCTATAACTACATTGCAGATATTTACATAGGAGTGTTTTTCCCCTGTTTTTACCAAAGTGCGACTAAACCACCTTTAACCTCTCGCTACAGTTCAACAGGCAGCTTCCAACACAAACACAGAGAACCTCGTTTGCTCCTGTCAGCGCCTTTCAAAGAGCAACACAGAAGTCTGTCAGACAACCAGTGAGTCCTGAATACATGAATCAAAATGGACATGTCAACAAAGTAATTAAGATATTCATTTAATCATTAGAATTTGTCTCTTTTTATACTGTGTAGCTGTATTTTAAAAAATCTGGCAGTTGTGTTTTGTAAGCTGTACTTGATGTCCAATCTAACAACAAATGCAGCAAACAACCAACATTTTACATCAAGAATTCTGTTTGTATATAAAAGTAAAAGCTTGCTTATGATTAATAAATTAGTTTGGATTCAACTAAATATAAGTGAATCACAGAAATTATATATATATTTTTTTTTTCTTCCAGTCACGAGGGAGATGGGGTGCTCTCCATGTCTGTATCGCATGGAAGATCCACTACCACAAACAGCTCAAGGTAATAACAGAAATGCATCCAATTCATATTGGAACTTGTCTGAAATTAAAACCAAATTAGTTGGGATTTCAGATTTTAGGCTGCTATCTTTATGAAGAAATTAATTATTTCAAACTTGCATGCCCTGTTTTTTTTTAACCATTTGCATTTTTAATTGTTTTACTAAAATCTGAAGTGTGTTGATTGAAATTTATCCACATATAATGGCATGTAAAAAAAATAACAGGTTAATTCTCTTTCTGCAATGTTAAGCTGTATTTATTTATTCATTTCTATCTGGTTGCAAAACTAATGTGTGCCTTACAAACTGTATTCAATGCTTTATTTAACAGCAAATGCAGCAAAAATCCACCAGTCCTGAGTATCCTGCCACAAGTTTACCCGACTCGAAGGAATCACACCAAGCCTCCTGCATGCACTCATATTTAGGTGAGTTTAAAGTCAGCAATGTAAGAAATAACTTCAGCAGCAGGACAGTAAATGCATCAGAGTTAATCTGCTCTTCAATTTTTAGACTTCCCATGTGGACACTATTCATATGGAATCACGTATGACAAGAGTGAACCTGGAAAAGTAAACCACAGCAGAAGTCGCCCCTCTGACCTTCACACACCTTCACCGGCGTCTTGCCACAGTCATGCAGCCAAGAGGGAGAAACGTGACTGGGAGAAGCCGGACCTGCCGCCGGACCTGCGCTGGAAGGAGAAACTCGATGAGAGGGAGGAACGCCGGAGCTGCAGAACTGACACAGCAAAGGATTTACCTCTTAGAGAAAAGTCACTGGATACAAAGGTGACTCCGGAGCTTGACGGCAGGCAGGGCGGCTCAGCTGACAGGAAAAGGCAGCTTGAGTGTGAAAGCTTTATTAAAGCGAAGAGGGTGAAGCAGGAAATTCTAGATAACCAGTTTGGTTGTTCTAGGACTTTGCCCTCTGACCCATCTCTACTCATTACAACTCATACACATCCGTCTTCGCACACCGTACAAGTGCAGCACATGAACATCAGTGATTTATCCGTCTTGTATCCCAACAGCAGCAGATGTAACGCCTCTTATCCAATCACTGAGCTGGATCCCTACAAAGCTGCCTCATGGGACCCAATGTGGGACATTCACAGGAGAATGGATCTAAATTTTAGACAACACATCCTCAAAAACTACTCACTGAATACCAGCAAAGTGATCAGGATACCTGTTGCAGCACAGAGGCAACAAGAAGCGTTTCACGGTTACTTCGTACCGCCTCTTTATTTCCCTCCGGTTTTAAGGCAGCAGGAGGCCGTTTACCTGAGAGGGAGGGAGACACTGGTGTCAGGAGACGTTTCATCGCCACTGCAGAGGTCGAATCCTTCATCCTGGCATTCTGGAAACATCCTACCAGGGACTCTGAGTCTCAAGGGACTGTCTGATAAAAAAGGAGAGCAGATATTCCCATAACAACAATCACTGCATGACTACAGACTTCATCATCAATTCAGTGGTGCTCCATGGTGCCCCAGATGTGAAACACCAGTGACTGTGGAAAGAATTGGTTGTATTGCTAAGAAAAGGTGCACAAGAATAGCTTTAAGCAGGCAAAGACAATTGTAAATAAAGCATGTTGGTCTGAAAACGTGACTCCTTTCTTACGATGTGATTCCCCTGTGAGACTGGTTATGTGATTAAACATGTTCACATTCATGTTTTTGCTCATTTTTGGAATGAAGCTCAGAATTTGTCATGAGAAAGTCTATTTACACCAAGTGGAATGTGAACTAACCAGGTGGTACCAGTGCCCATGTTTGGAGTGAGACAAACGTTGTTCTGTGATGTACGTTCACCATTTTAGCACAGTTAAGGCTGACAGGACAGTTGTTGTTAAACAGATTAAAGTCTTGAGTTGGACGAAAATCAGGGCAATTCCTCTTTAGTTAATCAAATATTTAACTCTGGACCAAAGTGGCGGGCTAATCATCAACATTCGCTACAAGCTAGACCATAAGAAAACAACAAATGAACAAGAAAATCTTCATTTTGTATAAAAAAAAAAGTGTATTTAAAATGTGTAACAATAAAGTTAAACAACATTCGAGGCTGCAACAAAAATAACATCCTCTGAAATTCTCTGTGGGGCAACATTCTGGAAGCATCCCCCAAAGCAGAGCAGTGCATGGAGAGCAACGTTTCATAGAACTAACTTTGCAGTGCTTTTAACTATTTTCCATTCATATAAGCTTTGTCAAAATATCCATCTTTGTTTCACAGGCGATCTCATAAGTACGAGACGTTAAGAGCTGCTATAATGAAAGTTTGGTCTTTAAAACCACTGTAGCGATGACCTTCTCGATGTAGTGTGAAGAGCACTGCAGAGCATGAGGAAGCTTAACGTCTCCACTGGTGGCTCCACAGCAAAATATTAAAAACAGACAAAACAAATAGAATTGCATAACAGCTACATGAGAGTCAACGCTGAACATCTGTGATCCGACCCGGACAATCACACCACATCCATGCCGAGGCCCCTCGCAACTTCCGTCAGGGCCTGAACAGCTCCAGAAGTCCCGCTAACATCACAGTTGTCCTGCGATAGTCCACCAGGCTCCTCCTCAATGTCAGGAATGGTGCTCATCACGCAGTAGACGGGCGAGTCGCTGCCTCGGGGGCTGGGCTGAGACGACATGTCCTCGGCTCCAGAGAGGTCCGAGGAGTACGAGGAGGAGGAGCTTGAGGAGGGTGAGGAGGATCCTGTCGGAGAGCTTCGGCCGCTCTCCGGTGGGACGTCGCCTCTTTTGTTCCGGCTGCTGCTTCTCAAACTCTTTCGAAGGCTCTGTGGCTTTTTGGCCATGTTTTTCATGATCTCCTTGGTCACTTCAACAGTCTCAAAACGCACCATGTTGACTTTTAGGAAGCCGTCTACATCCTTCCTGTATCTGTGAGGAAAGCACACGGCACAACCACAGATAAAATGCTTATTTTAGTCTTTATTTATCTCAGAATTACCTGAATTACATTTGATGCATCTTGAGGGTTGAAGTTGTTTCAGTAGAAAAATGTCTTACCTAAAGCGGGAATGTCCAGAAGGCCATTTGAGCTCATGCTTCTTACGGAGGTGGAGTGTGAGAGTGTAACACCAAGAAAACACTTTATCACAGATGTGACATTTATATTTAGACATCCCTCCAACCTGTGGGTAAACAACATTAAGAAGAAAGCATCATTGTAACTCAGCATATCTGAGTAGTTTGTTATGATGACTGAAATAGATTTTTATCGTTGAACCAACAAACCTCATGGACCCTCTTGAAGTGGTGGCTCATGGTTTGGAATGTGTGACAAGAGTAATCACAACCCTCCACCGTACAGTGGTACACAGTGCCTTCGTTGTGAACTTCTGTGTGCTTTTGGAGATCACGTTGGTTCTTAAATCTATTTTTGAAACAACAAGATGAAACCTATGAAAAACTGATTTGATTTGATTTGATTTGATTTTTACAACAGCACTAATTTAATGTGATACAAACATGGGTTTGGTGGCATGTGTGGACAGCTCTGACTGTTTGCCATTTCTTTTTAGTTTGTATTCATTTTCTGTAACACACTAAAACGTGCCATGGATGTTCTACATTTCAGAACTGATTGAAATAGCACCAGAAACAAATGAAAACTGCTGCTATGGAATTAATTTGCTTCTAAACATTTTTTCCACTGTTTTGTAAATGATAAGGTAACAATAAGAAGCATTACCATAAAGGCTTTAGTTTTGATACTCATACAGTTAAGCTGAAGTTTCACTCGATATCAAGCTGATATAACAAAGACTTTAACTGAAAATGTGCATTTAAAAGATCCAAAGAGGACGCAGAACTCTGAAACTAACAGCTGTTCATGAATACGAGTGTTACATGCAACCATAACAATAATAATACGTTTTCCATCTCTTCATTTTTATCCCTTTTGTACAGGAATTTTCAACTCTGAAATGTTACACAATTAAACTTTACTTTCTTACAAACAGGTAAAGAACGATGTCGTTACGATGCAGCAATTTAAAGACAAATGTTTTATTGTAATAACTGAAACTTGATGTTGCCAGATGAACAAGGAGCCATCATTTAGAGGTGATTGTACATATTTGACAAGATTCTGACAAAGACCAGACTTTCCCAAAATGCTGTTGTTGTCAACTGAATATCTGATTGGATGTTTTGCAGACCTACCTTTTGTCACAGAAGTCACAAGGGAAGGGACGCTCATCACAGTGACGGAATCTGATGTGGATCTTCAGAGCTGCCAAAGTGGTGCAGGTCATGTCACAGAAGGGACACTTGACCTGATTCACTGTGGGTAAAAGACAATAAAGAATTAAATATAATACCTGCCTAATAGCTCACTGACAAGCATATGATCAACTCCAGTCCCCCAGTGATCCACAAAGCATCTTTTTAACTACAGAGACTTGCACTAATTCTTGCTTTTTAAGAAGTTATATGAATTAGCATGTCAAAAAGAATTTACACTTTCGAGCTGATATTTGGTCGTCAAAAAGCACGACTCCCTTCAATGTAGACAAGAAGTGTATGCTTAGGAAACTGTCAATTTAAACTTCTGCTACTCCATGGCAACTGAAAATTAATCTGCTGATGAAGGTCACCTGTTGTGATGGGCTGTCCTTTAATAATCCCAAAAATAAATAGACATAAGAACAATCTTGACCAAGACAGAAACTATATACATGTTAAACATGTACCAGGTTCACATCTACTTTACCATGATTAAATGCTATTGTTACACCTGGGTAAGACAACATTTCAAATGTTAACTGGCCACATACTGTCACAAATTTAACAACACTCCTTTAATAAATCTGATCAACCCTAAAACTGCAAAATAAATATTATTTGGTATTAATACTTAAGGTGGCATTTACCATGCTGACGGATGTGATCCCTCAAAAGTCTCTCGCTGGAAAAGGCTTTGCCGCAATGTTCACATACCAGCGATTCTGTTCGAATAAATGTACAGAAATCAGCGATAATGCAACATATTTAGAACATCAACATCCTAGAATTGTTTGGTCTGTCTCACCTATTGGCTCGGCCTGTCTGTGGAGGTGGTCAAACAACTTTGTGTTACTGGAGAACATGCTGCCACATGTAGGACAGGCCACAAGTCTCTCCTGAGTGTGGCTCCGCAGGTGCTCTCTCAAACGGTACCTGATCTTGAAGAAGGCATCGCAGCCTGTGACAGAAACATGAAACATCGCACTAAGCCAGAGCCGGTAAAGTAACATAAACATCTCTTTCACCTCCGCTCACTCAGTCGTACCTGCCCAGTGGCAGAAGAGCGCCTGCTGCTGCTGTGAGAGAGACTGTGGCTCAGCACTTTCTACGTGATTGTCCACATGTCGATAGAACCACTCAGGGTTATTAAATGTACTCTGCAGGAAGACAAAAATATAAACACCCTGTTAAACAGTTGTGCTGTCATCTAATGACGAGTGAATAATTGAAAATAAAAGTACTTACATCACAATGCTCCCATTGGCAAGCGTACCCATCCGATCCTTCAGGGACCAGGTTGTTGCTGTGCAGGCCTTGGTTGCAGCTCGGCAGGTCAGGACGAGACTTGAGCAGCTGTGACCCAATAAACTTGAGCTTACCATGGTAGTTGTGGAAGTAAGCGTGAACCTCCAGCTCTGAAGGGCTACCCATGGACAGAAATTCACATCCATTCCAGAGACAAGCATACTCATCTAAACACAGGGAGAAAGAATAAATAATTACCGCAGTGTTACTACAAATTGTTCGGAGACGGCACTGATGTTGGACTGCTTATGGTTTGGTGATTAAGCAAAAGATTCAGTTTAGTTGGAGGTGGTGCAATCAACGTTTATGGCATTGTGTTGGCAGGTGTTTCAACTATTTTGTGCATTCTATTTAGATCATTGAAGGTAAAGTAAATGACACTCCTTTATAAGTCGTAATATAATTCAACAGTAGTGCAAATTACATCCTTGGAAAGTATTAGCAGGTGTACCAAATTAACTGGTCGTTGATTGTAATTCTGATTATGCATATTGGACTGAAGGCCAACATGTACACAGGTGTCCCCCTGACTTACCCAGCTCCTCCAGGGCATCTTTGTCTCCCAGATAGTCCCTCAGATGCAGATACATGTGGTCGCTCAGCTCCTCCATGGTGCGGCCCGTGAAGTCGCATGAAGCCCACTCACAATCCACCTCGAAGTTGTCTAACCTCTTGGTGGTCATCATAATGGTGGTTACTGTGTGCTCCTGCTGCACACTCCTAAACCCGACCAGCTACGCGGACACACAAACACACCGTTTAACAAGCAGAAAGAGCTAAAGTTCGAGATACGACATCTTGACTAAAAGGCAGTTTCACGAGTTAGCAAACGATGCTATCTAGATGGGACTGGAATACAGATTAGTTTATGTCTTAACGGTCGTGGGCTAAAGTTAGCTGTAAAGTGATCCTTAATCACCTCAAGTTAGCTGGAAAACAGATATGATATAGATATATATTTAAATTCAGACTGCTTACTAGTTAGCCAAACCATTGACTAGCTAAAAGCAGATTAACACCTGCTTAAGGAATAGTGTTTGCATAAAGTTGGTATTTTGGCTAACAGTAGCTGCCGCTCGACCTGTCACCGGTTTTCACTCTTTGCCGGACTTTTTCTTGACCTGACAAACCTCCGACACTTTAACGAGGAATTAGTAAACACACACCAATGTTTCAAACACTTGAATTACAGGCGATTTTCTACATGTTTCTTACAGATACTGATGCCACTTACTGCAGCAGTTCTTAGCCGATTCTTCTTCTTCCCTCCTCTCTGCTCGTTTGCTTTTGTTTATTTCCTGTCAGTCAGCGCCACTTGTTCTTCTTCGTCGGTTGTTTAAAAAGCGTTGACGAACAGGATGAACACATCGCCGCCTATCGTCCCGGAGTCCTCCACAGGAACAAAGACTGCAGGGAGGTTGACTCAGGAAAACAGAAAAATTCAAAATATTTATCAGTTTTAGAGAATAGACGAAAAATACAGTGACAGTATTGAGTTATAATGAATACAGTAAAGTACAGGTGGTGGCCGAAGTATCCGCATCCGTTATTCACTTCAATTCAAATAACTTTATTTAT
>NW_007578478.1:173284-203784 GCF_000690725.1 Stegastes partitus
TAATAATAATAATAATAATAATAATAATAATAATTTAGTTTATAGCACCTTTTAATTGAACACATGCAATTCAAAGTGCTTTGACCTTCATTTAAAAATCATTTAAAAGGACCACACACAAAAAAATCAATAAAAAATACATTCATTTTGTAGGTAAAAGCAGTACATATAAATAGCATTAAATGCTGGTATAAATAAATTGGCACCTGATGTATTGTAGTAGATGGTGTTAGAAGAATGTGTTTGTAAGTGTCTCTGATTTCTTTGGGTAAGCCATTCCTCAGCTTCTTATCATTGCTATGAGAAACTGTACCTCCAGTAGTAGATAGAATAGAATGCTTTTATTGTCATCATACACAAATCTAAAGGTTTGTGACAGTGAACTTGTAACGTAGGCCAGTCTTAAGCTGTGTAGAGCTTTGTATGGAAGTAGCTCTACAAATCAATTCTATAAGACACAGGAAGGCAGTATAGTGTTGCCAAGACTGACGTGATGTGCTGAGTATTTTTTATTTTTGTCAGCAGATTTTTGGATAACGCCTGGAGCCAATGAGAACACCTCCACATTTTTTATTTATTTTTTCCTGTCCCAAAGCTAAAACTCAAATTTACTGTAATTTAAGAAACATAAAAATCTAAGCTAATCCTCAGTTATTAGAAGCTGGAACCATGAACTGTTTGGATGGGGTTTTTTTGTAATTTGTAATATTTATTTTTAATCTTGGAAACATCGTCTATGCATCAATCTTTGATGACAAAATAACTTAGCTGAGCATTTCAGACACTGTGTAGCTGCTAATTATGACCTAGGGAACAAAACCATGTTGGACTTTAACAATTGCCATCTTGTGTTAAAAGGCCTCAGATAACATCAACAGTCTGGGACCAAGCAGGAAGAGAGATAATTGATGCCTGCCGGAATTAAATATCCCATCCAGGCCGAGAACACCTTGGACACCAATAAAAACTGGAGGTTGAGCAGCAGAAGGAAACCTGAGCTACTTTGCTTATCCTGCAGCCGCTTTACTTTTCAATGCAGATTCACATGATGCTGTGAGATTTAGTGCAACTGATCCCCTCCACTAGAGGTCATGATTTGCTGACAATCAGCACCATCGCTGGGCAGCGTCTTGCCTGTCCAAGAAATACAATATTATCATGAGCGTGCATGTTTCCTAATGTGAAGTCAATACAACACAAATAAAGCCACGCAATATTGTACGCTGATGTCGATAATTCTGTCGTTCACAATCGCTGTTGGTGTTGTGGTGCACGTTTTATCCAAAATGCAATTGTGTGTCCAGGAATGGTGTAAAACTGTTGTCTCTCCTGTGCAACTGTTTATTTGCTGAACTTTAAATCTATACATACATTTATATGCATAATTAAACCTGAGGGACATTTTTTATTTTTATTTTTTAATTACAATAACTTATTTGTTTATGACACGAACTGGCAGTTGTTGCTTCAACATGACAACAATGGAATCTAAAGTTAAGCAATATATTTCCTACACAGTGAAAGAAGCACATGAAATCTCAATTCTGCCCTTTCAACACAAAATAAGGTGATAACCATAACCAGCCAGACAAGTCTTCCGGAGTGTGGGCACAGCTTCGGCAGCTCCAGTGCCACTGCTGATATCTTATTCAATATTTCATGCTGCTCTGCAAACACAAGGGCCCATAACGACTGAATTATTCATGCAGATTTATGTTGGGATGACTGATTCACAGGAAAAGTGACCACCAGCATTTAAAAGCACGAAAGAATGACAAACTATTGTTTCCATCACGCATCTTCCCTCAGTTTCAATAAAGACAAATCTTTTGTTTTCAGAGGAGACAGTTTTGCTTCTGTTATTTAAACTGACATGAAAAACAGATGGAACAATACACAGATGGTGTGTTATATTAGAAATAGCCTTTAAGTTGTTGGAAATATTAGCAGGACTGAAGCATTCGCAGGACGAATGAAGATGAATTAAACAGAAATCTTAGCCAGAAAAAAGAAGATTTTTCCTCTGAGAACAAAAAAGTGATGATGAAGGTTAATAAATTGTGATTTAATGTTCTTGATCAGCGTATTTTAGTACAAATTTGCTTAGAAGCAAATTTCTAGAAGTTGTTTATAGACACCTGTGAACCTTCTTCTTTAATACTTTTATTATTTTTAGGCATATCAACACATTGTTTAATTCATTCACAGTGTGTGGTTTGCATTTTCAGATTTCGTTCATGTTTCTATATTGCGTGAATGAGTTCCTTTTGAAACCATAGTTGATTTTTCTGATTTTTGGGGGTTTAAACAAAAGAATGAAAATAAAAATATAATTCTCACTTTTTAGAAAAGGCAATTCTCATTTAACAATATTTCTTCTTGTAGCTCAAAAGGATATTTTGTGAGAGTTTGGTTGTCACTTCACATATTTACATTTAAAAAAATACTCATTTGTGATACAAAAGATGCAAGAACGCTGTAGATTCTGTATCATCATTTTAATCAGAGTTCATTCAGAGCAAGCTGAGAATACAAGCACAATATCACAACAAATCTGCAGCGGTATGACATCGTCATATCATCACTTCACTCTGGTTTGGATGCCACACGCCGTCCAAACCAGACAGCATATACGATGAGAGATAATAGCACCAGGGTGTTGGAGTGCATCGCAGCACTTCTAGTGGTTGGGTCAGACTTGATGTTAGCAGGCAGCAGGCTGAAGAGGTCACACACACACACAGAAAGAAATACAAATAAAAAAAATAAAAAAGACCTCTCCCACTCAATCGTTCAATCAGTCACACGGAGAAGCTGAAACTGGAAACAGACTCGTGGTGGTTCGACTTTGCCCTCACACGCTGCAGCCACTCGAGCCGCTGAGGGGTTTAACGGTAGACGAGCGTGTTTACGACCAGAGAGGAAGGGAAAGGCTGGGCTGTGATGACAATTTCAGTTCATGTCACGCTCACGATGAACACATGTGATTTGCGCTTTTTTTTTTTTCTTTTTCTTTTTTCAAGACAGCAGCATTGTAAAGAGCTGAACTTTAAGTCCTGGCCCATTCCTTTGTCCTTCCAACACCTGGAGAGATCAGCCCCATTCAGAGTGAGAATTGTTGAGTAAATATGATCCTTTTTTCTTTTTTTTTTAGGCCTATATGCATTTTTTATCATTTAGCACAACTAGAGCGTCACAGATCAGAGGAGAGGGTGGTGCCACAAAATACTGAGTCATGATAGAAACTGCAGTATTCATTTTTTTTTAAATCAAAGGATCTCCATATGTTTGTGGGTGAAACCATATTGCTGGTGTGTTTATTTTACAGCTTTAACAGCCACTAGACTATGATTTTACTTACTGTATGTACCTTTTGGTGGGATCAGAATCTATTTCTACACATGCATTACATTTGAAAAGGTCTTCCCCCCCTCTATACATTTATCTTTAAATGGCTCAATTTACAAGCTAGAATGTGACCGTGACATATAGTCTGCTAAAAATGTTGCTACCTCAACCAAAAAACAGGGGTCTTGCATGCAAGCCGTAGCAATTATATTACAGTTAATTTGGTTTCTTAGCAACCAAACTGATGAAACCAGATATCATCCAGAACAATGAAATGAAAACCAGGACCATACAGCGGAGGCACTGTAATTAGGAAACGCAACCGTAAAACAGATTTTGTCCTTTCACAAAACCTTTCATGTGATCCAGTCTCAGAGAAAAGGCCTCTCCTTGACATGTTTTACAATCATTTTAACATTGATCTCAGTTATCACCCACTCAGACAAAAGGTAAAAATGCCCTTTCATACACATACTACATGTGTACCGATGGCTCCTTTTGAAAGTTTGATGTCAAATAGAACTCATATAAACAATGTGCAAATCATGTGCTCAATAATATAAAGCGGTTCTGTGCACCAAAAAACACAAGGAATCACACACTTCCACGCGTTCACATACTCACACGCATAGTTTACAGTGAAATTATTTGCATTATTCTAAAAGCTCAAACTCAGTGCCCATTTAAAGGTGAACAATATATGACGGGACGGCAGGAACAACAGGTACGGAAATAAACCAAAGGGAAGAGATTTGCCTAATTCATCACAAAGCCTTTGATCGCGCAGAGATGAACCGCCTTCACTGTTTCGCTTCGGCCAGTCTGTTGCTGATCTCTTTGCTCTTCTTTGTGACGACTCCTTCCGGTTTGGGTTCTGAGGCGCCCAAAGAAGGCTTCTTCTTGGCAGACTGGGAACTAGAAATCTGCTTCTCTTTAGCTTTTTTCACCATCTTCCCTGTTGTTGTTGTTGGTGCCTTTTTTGGTTTGGTGCGAGACACTGGTTTATCCACCTGAAAGAGAACAGAGGTGAAAAGGCTGAGAATAAACGTATTAGTTCGATATTACGGGAAATGCACTTATCTGAGTTCTTGCTGAGAGGAATCGAAGATCAATACCATTGTCCTGTGTGTACAATAAATCTCAAGCTGCAGCCACCAGCTGATCAGCTTAGCTTAGCATAAAGGCTATATAGTAGAACAGCACAGGGTATCAGCTAGCCTGGTTCTGCATAAAGGTTTAAAAATGGGTTTTTACAGGTTTTTTTTGCAATCTATTTTTACTTAGTTTTATCCTGGAGCGTTTGCATGACGACAAGACCTCTGGCAGTTTCCAGTCTTTGTGCTAAGCTAATAAACATAACTGCTGGCTACAGCTTTCTATTTAACAGTACATAGGAAGATGGTATCGATTTCCTCATTTTACTCTTAGCAAGAAAACTGCTAAGTGTATTTCACAAAATGCAAAACTGTTCCCTTAAATGTTTACTTAACTCATGAAGATCATAAAACTAGTCAAAAGTCCTATCTTTGCATGCAATACATACCTGTTTGTTATCCTGTTACTTAACATAACAGGCAAATGACACCATATGCTATAGGTGATATTTGCATGATGTGGTTAGTGCAATGAAGATAAAAGACAGAAAAACAGCACAAAAAGTGTATTTGTGCCTTTCCTTCTACAGAACAGTGGTTCGTGCAGTTTCTCATTAAAATCAACCTTTAGAGAACGTATAGCATACAAAGTACATAGTCTATATTAGTATATGATGTTAGTTTTATACTTTCGGTTGAACTATTAATAGTGGTGGCAGAAACCTAGAGGCTTGACAAGCAGGCTTGCAACTCAGGGGATATTTGGTTCAAATCCTAATACCAGCTGGGAAAATGTGGGTGCAGAGATGAATGCGGCCTTAAGCAAGGCATTTAGCTCCTCTCTGCTCTGGAGGAGTTGCCATAGCAATAAGAGACTGATGGAAGAGCTCCCAATATCTATAAATGAGTCGGTTTTCAGCAACAAAGTTGCAAAACATGCTCAACTTTTGCTGAATAAAGAAACCTTATACATAGTAAGAGATGACAGAAAAGCTGTTTCTGACACTAGAAATGAAGGGCTCTATTTCTGTGAATTGAAACGTGGTGGTGCAAAGTAGTTGGGTTGCAGGGAATGGCAAATATTTTTTTAAAGAAATTTTGGTGCCACAGACAGTTAAGAGTTCTGAGAAATATATTCACCATGTTACAGTGAAAAAAGCCTAAAGGCAGTTGTGTACACATTGTTGATGCCATGGACCTTAAATAATTATATCAGATCTTCATGGCTGTGTCACACTGGGCTACAAACCGCTACCACACAAATCTGACAAAAGGATAACATCATCTGCAAAAAAACATGATGCCAATGTTGAAATCAAAAATGCACTGCATTACTTACCACTGGCACATACACACTACTGAGCCTCTCTTTTTCTTGCATGCAGTCTAATTAATACTCAGCCATTGGATGCTGACAGAGAAAACAAAATGCCATTTTGCCCAATGTAATTTGCATCACACAGTGTCACCAAAATAGAGCCTCAAACAAATGGGGGGAAGTTTTTTTTGTCTTGTTTACCTCCACTGATGCAACACATCCTTCTATTCTGCTGTGATTCTTAGCTGATACACGTTGGTAGCATCTCTGCTCCACTGTGTCTTCTATTCATTTATCCATCCACCCTCTTACATAATCCTGTGGTCAATTGCTGAAACCACTAAGCTCCACAAAATATAGCGGCTGGTGCAGACTGAGAGGTGGGAAAACGGTGACAACATGTGGCTAATAACTCTGGGAGGATTGCATCTGGCAGCTGGGTGATAAATGTGACTGACTGGCCAAGATGCATACTGTGTGTGCGCATGTGTGTCTACAGTATGCACGTCTGATCGATCTGAGGTCAGCCTCCATGCCTTCTAGATAGAAACAGAGAACACACCTGACTACAGCAGATTTAGAACAGAGCTGCTCTCAGTCTCTGAGAAGTCCTACAAGAACGAGAGAGGGAGTGGCCATATGAACACACTGCTAGACACAGGATTAACCAATTCAAACCAGTTGTTGTGTGAACTGTTCATTACATGCACGCAGATACTAGTGTATGCTCAGATAATCTTCAAATAAAGACCTATGTCAACATGTGATGTAGTCAAATGGTCACATATTACATTTAAAACAATTTCAGTATCAGTATGTACAGGTTGCTGAATGACATATAATGTCTTAGTTAAACATTTTAGCCACATTTAACTATGACAAAAGGATATTTTGTTATTTAAAAATGCTGCATATTATGATATAGTTGTTTTTTTTAGTTGCATAAATCAAACCAGAAATCACCTGCCATGAGACCAGTACATAACTTGGATGTTGTGTTGAATAAAAAGAAATGTATACAGCTGAGTTTTCAGTGAGCGCAAAATACTAACAACAGGGTTAATTAAGCTTTAGATGTTGATTGATTTCTGATGAGAGTTTGGCTCTCATTCACAAGCTTGCCCTGGAAGTAAATGATTATACAAAAAAAGTAGAATCAGCCTATAAGAAAGGCACTCCTGTAAATAACACAGAGTGGAAATGGTAGTTTCATAGATTTACTGGATCTGGGTGTCGTGTGGACTTCCTCTCACCTTGGCGGGCTCCTTGCTGGGCTCGCTGTACAGGCTGCGTATCCTCCTGCGCTCCACCATCTTGTTGTCAGACGGCTGAGCCTTCACCTGCTCCCCCTTGAACGTGGCGCTGTAGCTGGTTTCCAGACTGGTCTCCTCAACTGGGGGTTTGTACTGGGACGGCGCTTTGATGGGCTTCACCGGTTTCACGTCCTTGTATGCCTTGAACTCAGTCCTAAGATCAATGGGGGAAAAAAATAAAGAAAGATTGTGGGGCTGCAAATTGTGATTATTTTCATTGTTGACTAAGTAAAAATTATCAAATTCTTCGATTTATTTTCCTGAAAACGACGATACTGATTAATTTTAGGCCTAACTGATCACTTAATCTAATGAAATGCATGTTGTTGTTTTTTTTAACTCACTGACATGTACTTATTGAATTTTTTATATGCTAGAAGACACATTATGAGTAAAGCAAGCAGTGAACACCAAGAGTGAATATTTCCATCTTGAAACTGCAGCATATCAATGACAGTCTTAAAAACATGGATTTAGACTTGCAGGGTTTCATACATCACAAACCCAAGGAACCAATCCTGTCAACTTGCAGGATGTCGCCGTCTGTATCACTATTCTTCTTCAGTTTCTGGCTCTAACATGTGTGATTGAAGTCCTCCAATATTACAGCTTGGTACTGTGTAGCATACAGTCGTTTTACAGAGAGAGTAGCGGGTGAGCTGGTGTGATCGAGCTGCAGCAAATTGCAGAGGACTTAACAAATCAAAACATTCTAGAGGAATCAGTGTCGAGTTACATCTAAGCCATTTTAGGGCATGAAGAGATGACTTTCATGCAAAAAACAGACAAACAAACAAAAAAACCCTCCTAAATATGTAAAATCTTAGTTTTAAAGGTTTTTATTAATGACCAGAGAGGGACTTTAAATTGTTGAAAATCAACACTGCATGTTTTCTAAACTGTCTAGCCTTAATTTAGTGCCAATTTTAGGGCAAAAAAGCAAGTTTACAGCTAGTGTGTTAAAAATAATAAGCTGCCTATGAGCAGTTTTGCTTGGTAAAGATTAGCATTGTCATATTGACCAGTGTCCACGTTAAAAAGACAAAAGTACATCACTGTTGTCCACTTGCACTAAGAAATACAGCAGAGCTAAATGTTGTGATCACAGCTCAGCACCAAGTTGTGCAGAACTCTGCTGCCAGGTTGTCACTGAACACTTGATTCTTAGTACAAGATCATATTCTTTCATTCATTTATTTTTATTTTTGGCACTGATGTCAAAATTAGATCATCTTATTTAACTTTCTAAGCCCTGCTAGTGCCCCCCCAGATTAATGTGGACAAGAAGTTAAAAAAAAATCCAGGCTCATAGACTTTTATTCACAACTTCAATGCAAGGATTACTCTAAAAAAAAAAAAAAGTATGTAAAAATGCAGATTCTCAGTCATCAAGGTCATAGTAATCCTACGAGCTTCAGTTAGAAGCAATTAAATTTCTCTTTTTGAATCTTAAAGATGTTTCATCTCATGAAAAAGGCTTTTTCAGTTTTTATAGAATTGGTATATTCATTAAAAATTGCAGCTATCATAATTATGAATTTAAAGATCCAGGTTTCTATTCAGCCAGTCAGTAAAGTGAGATACTATAAGTTTAAAAAGTCTGTGTAAAAGACAAAGTCCTTTAAAACTGCTCTTCTGTACCACTGCGTCTACCTATTAGTTTAGCATTTGTTAAATATCTAAGTTATTTTTGTGTCCTTGCTTATAAAGAGCACTGCAGCTCATTGTATTCATCACTGGCACTGATGCCACATTATGGTGGCACCACAATGGAACAAGTCTTCATAACGTGCATGTTTCCTCCACATGCAAAGTCAATTCAATTTGGAGGAAGCCTGCGCAAAAAGAAACCACGTTAAGACACACATGATTACATTCAGACCCTTTTAGTGGCTTTACTCATTCATGGGCTACAGCATTGATTAGGGAGTACTCTCAGGAAGGATAAGGCAGAGGAAGAAAAACAAAAATCAATAGCGCAACCTTTATCTGTGGCAATATCAGTTGGCTTTTTGGATATCACTGGAGACTGTAACAGGAGATCCTGCAATTCCAAATCTCCTCTGGTGATGTTTAAATGATGCTTTATCACCAGTCAGACCAGTGAGGCGTTCAGGGGCTGCTTCTGTGGGGTTGTTAACTAAAATGGGGTGTTATGAAGTCACAGTAAAGAGTCGAACAAGTTCAGAATACGTTTCTGTTAACTCGAATATGGCACTCTGTCACACGTACCTGTAGCTGCTGGAAGTGGACATCACCTCCTTGATCTGTCTGTTGAGAGCGTCTGCGGCCGCTCTGCCTTTCCTCTGCTCTGCGCTCACATCCGCAGCCACCTGTCCCTCCGTCTTCTCACCCGTTTTCCTGTCCGCCGACTTTTCCCTCTTCACGCTTCTCTTCGCCCCCTCTTTAGCCTCCTTCTCCTGCATCTTCTCCTCGATCTCGCTCTTCTCCACGCCGCTCTCGGCCTCGGCGGCGACATGCTCCTGCTTGCCGCCTCCTGCGCTCCTCTCCGGCCCGGTGGAGGCAGCAGTAGTAGTGGTAGCAGCACCGGTGGGACTCGGTTTGGGGATCCACGGGTGGTCGTGCTTCTTCGGTATAGGCCAGGGCTTGTAATCCTTCCTGTACTGAGTTTCGTTGTTGAAGGGGCCCGTGGAAGGCTGGTACTCGTTCCGGGGCTTGCAGCTGGGCTCGGGGCGCACTCTCCACGCCTTGAAGTCTTGGCGCATGACGGACGCAGTAGAGCCATCTTTGCCCGCTGCGGCACCCGTCGCGGGCGGTGCCTTCCCAGCCTCCTGCTCCCCGGGATGGGGCTGGGTTTCTATGGCAATGGCACCGGCCTTTTTCTGCCTCGGCTGCGGGTGATGGGGCAGGTGCTGCACGTCGGCCACATCCGAGTATTTGGTGAAAACCAAAGGCACCGCGATGTCCGCTTTATCCAGCTCCGTCCAGAAGCGGTTGATGCAGCAAGCACGCGTAATGCACGGCCATGCCATGATGTTTGACTCTTAGGAGGCTGGCTGGGGAGGAAAATGAAAGATGCACGGATACAAAAAAAAGGATGTGGGATAAACGCGTAAATACTCACAACTCGCAGCCTCTCTGTATGTTTTTTTTTTTTGTCCAGTCAGGGTTATTCCTCCGTTATGTAATTCTGTATCTTTGCCTCCACGCCTCCCTCTCTCTCTCTCTCTCTCTCCCCTCCTGCAGGGTATTTGTTCTAACTCAAGTTTAAGACTTTGGGGCTTGCCGTGGAGCGCACATTGCTGTCTGGTTTGCGCATCAAAGCGACCCCACCCACTATTTGTGTGATGCTTCCAGAGATGCCCGGGGTCTGCACTGGGAGTTTGCACGGTGAACTATCACCTGAGCTCGTCACCGTCTGGCCAGCAGAGAGGAAGGAGGAAGGAGGAGGAGACATAGTTTAACCCCATGCTGCCATGTCAGAAACTATAAAACTACAGTGGATGTAACAGAAGCCCATTGTTCCATTTTGAGGAAATGGCCGAGAATGCAGCCGAGAATCAGAACAAAGAAAATTAAAGCTTGATCATGCACCAAAACGACTCAAACATTTAGATTCATGTGAGATTTCCTTTTGTCTGTTTGAATGCAATTCACATTTAAAAAGCATTGGACTCAAAAAATGAAGCATGCAGCTGAAAAAGAGGGATGTTCCAGTACAAAGTGGACTCAAAATGCCTTGTTTTCCTTCTATACCAATGTTTTATTCAAGCAAAGTATTTGTAAAATCTGACAACAGTACAAAACAATCACTGCTATTTTTATTACACATGAGAATGGCATTTTCCTCAATGTCATTCATCTGACCAGGAGTTATTTTGATCCTTTAAAGAGGTGAACCTTCAACACGCTTGCTCTTACTGCTGTCCAAAAATCAGTCACGCTAGCGGTAAAAGCTTCTAAATTATTTAAAAAATGCTTCCAGTTCAGCATTATTTCAGGGATGCTGCTGATTTTGATAGAACTGCTCCCTCTTGTGCTCTTCCTGCTTCGCAGTCAGTGGAATCGCTGCAACACAGACATCTGCCTCCATCATGTGGTTTGAATGAAAAGCGCAACAGTGAAAACAAGCCAGCAGGTGATTCCAACAGCAAAATCCTCTACTAAAGTTTTACAAAAATAAACAAATCGGAAGGAAATAAATTGTCTGGAAAAAATACTTTGACACAGCATCATTACAGAAGAGGCTAAACTGAGAAGAACCTAAAAGAGAACTTTCAGTATTTACAGATCATCCCCCAAACGCTGTCTTTAGGTTCTTTTTGGTTCACAAAAGTTTTCATGAAGTGCTGAGATTTTGCATTCTTCCAAATCTGCAAATTCAGTTGCAGCGGGAGGATTAGCTGCGGTGCATTTAAATACAGCATCGCTTTGACTCCAGGGAGATGTCACCCATCACATCTCCAACAAAACGAGCTCTTACATCCATGTGCACAAACATTACTGATCCACACTTTTCTGTTCACAAGATTTCGTCACTGCATCTTCCTCAGTCACTTCATCAGACTTGGCCTCGCCTTCAGGATCGTCCTCCGCGTACAGTCTGCAGTATTTGTCCACCATGACGTCCAGGTCGTGTTTGACGTGAGTGTTGATGTTAAGCATCGCAAGACTTTTGTTCCACTGCTTGGCAGGCATGCTGTCCAAATAAGCCTGCAGCCGCTCGCTCGCCGTGTCGCTTTTGTTCTCTTCAAGCTTCAGCACTGGCAAAGTCGAAAGCACCTTGAGGAAGGAGTTGACGTTGGGAAAGAACTTGACATCTTGGAGCTGCAAGGTTTCGTGGATGGTGGTGGGCAGACGCACCTCTTTGCCTCTGTGCTTCCACTTGATTCTCCAACAGTGAAGCTCTGCGGGAAGCGTGTCGGGGTTGGGGAGATCGTGGCGGTAAACGTCGGCATAGTTCTCCTCGGTGGTGTTGAACTTCATTTGGCCCATGACAGCTGGAACCAATGACAGGCACTTGAGAGCTTTGAGGTTGGTCTCAGAGAACATGTCCTCCACCTCCTGCATGACGCCGCGGATCACAGCCACCGTCACGTACTCCTTAAAATACGGCTCTGCTTGGATTTCGCCCACGTCGGCCGCTCGCTGTTTCCGAAGGAACAGCCTCGGGATCTTCACAGGAATGTCCATCACTGTGGCTACGCTCACGGCCTCCTCATACCAGAATTCATGGTAGACGTCAATGTTGTCGTTGACCTCATTGAGTGAATGCAGGACAGCTGTTAGACTGTTGGCAGCAAAAAACACATCAAGCGTTTCCCCTTGAAGATTCCTCCCGAAAGCTCTGGTAAACGTAAGAACATTCTTTAAGATGACGATAGTGACGACGACCTCAAAGTCAGCGAGAGTTTCTGCTATCGAGTACGCATCTGACGTGACAGAACCAACAAACTTTCCATCGTCATTGTCCCGAATGATGTCCAGGCACAGCAGCAGTGGCGGCAACATGTCTACCAGCAAGTCAAAAACGTTGTGTTGCTCTGTCCAGCCTGAGCCACAAGCTTGTTTTAGAGCCGTTCCTTTCTCTTCATTCTTCTGGTAGTGAATAGAGATCGCCTTCTCCAGTTCATCCTGAGTTACTGGGGTTCTAAAGAAAGCACCGATCCTCCTCAGGGTCTCCATGACAACCTGGACATTGGGAAAAGGCAGGCTGTTGGCCAAGTGGATGTTCAGTGCCATATGGGAGCAAGGCATGTGCAGTGCCAGGGGATACTTCTCCATCAGTAACACTGCCACAGCTTTCATCTTGGTGGTGGAGGTCCCAGTGGCCTTGTGGGCCTGACCGCGGCAGTCCTCCATGCTAAGCCCCCAGCGGTCGGTCAGCTGGGCCTCGAGCCTTTCTACCAGTGCAGGCTCATCACCATCAAATGGCACAAAGTCCAAAAATTCCTCTCGGAGAAGGTTCTGCTGATTCACGTAGCGTAAAAACAGAGGCAGGTGTTTCTCATTGGCAAACTCAACAAGGTCACCAGTCACTAGAGAGAAGAAGCGACTCTCTCTCACCTCCATTAGCATCTCCTCCCTCACTGTGTTCTCACAGACGTCCAGGAGCTGACCCTGCTGGGTGGCAGAGAGGTACTCAGTGTTTACGGCTGTCGCCTCAAACCGCTTCATCAAGGCTTCATCTCCAGCATTCATGCGGTAATCTAGAAGAGCCTGGAGGTTGTTGGACTTGAGCTCAGCTTCAGATATTTTGTCAGTCATTAACGGAATACTCTGCTTTCCTAACATGACCACAACCTCAAACAAGGATCGCAGGTATTCACGAAATTCCTTCTCTTCTGTGGACAGTTGAGGTTCATCGTCATTGTTGCTCGTGCCATCGTCAGCTCCATCCTCTTTTCCGGAAGAAAACTGTTCAGTTGAAGATGCCACTGAGCACAGAGAGAGAGAAACACAAGAAATGATGAGTTTAAGCAAATAAATACTAAAAATAACTAACATTCAAGTATGTATGTCCTCAAACACATTTCCTTAGTACTTACATCTTCTTTCTTTCATCTTCCTTATATCCTCTTCAGTCTGAAATTAAAAACAGAAGTTAATTCACAAACGTAAGACAACAGTTGATCAAACTATTGGGTTAAAAACTGCATTTTTCTTACAAGTTCTTTAATCCGCTTGCGATGTCTGGTATGAGGATTTTTTAGATGGCTTGTTAAATCAAATATGGTTGGAATGGCTGTGTCCTTCAGTACAGTCCGGTAGGGGCTCTGAAAAGCAATAAATTCACATAAGCAATATTTGGGAGATGCACATTTTTGGGAAATATGCAGAAACATGCTGCCAGAGAACACTGGCTCGAATCATGTGATACTCACTGTTTTGCACACCATGGCTGGGTCGAAGTGTTTGGCACATAATCTGTAGTGCTTATTCAACTGGTCTGATGTTTTTGCCTCTAGATCTGCCCTGCGGCAGTTCTCCACCCAGATTCTGCATCTAAAAAGAAAAACATTTGCTAACTTCATTTGACATTTGAGATACAGTAGGTCTCTGCATACAAGTCTGTTTAAAAAGACAACATGCAAACTAAAGTCTTTTGACAGACTCTGTTGCCCCATTATAGAATAAAACAGATACTACACAGCTGCTTTGAAAAAATGAATTAAGCAATTAATAATGTGCTTTATGCAGGATTTTCACTGGTTAATGTGAATGTAGTGTTTCGAATCAGCAGTGATTTACTATTAGGGCTGCACAATATATCATTTCAGCATTGACATTGTGAAGTGCACATGTGCAATATTAGCATCGCATGAAGCATACAGTGAAGTACAGCAAATTAACTCAAATACATGATGATACTCCTTTTTTTGCTGCTAGTTCCAAAAAGAAAACTCGCACAGCTCTCATTCTCTACGATTAATCTACAAGAGAATTCTGATCGCACATAATTTACTCAAGGTTAAAGGGTTCCTAGAAACATGGATTATTTTTTCTTTACTGTATAAACAAGGCCCATAGTTTGTTGACATATAAGCCTCACATCTGCACAGCATAATAAGGGAGGAACAGGAGAGGAACACTGAAGTGAAAGATTTGACTGCAAAAAGAAATGCAGCTGCAGTTGTATAGAAATATTTCAGCGACAGAAAGGATGACACGAACCAAAAACGTGCTTTATCAGCAGCGTCTCACAATTATTGCGACTACATGAAGAAACACAACTCATTTCTTTGACCATGTGTGTCAGCAACACAGAGTATGGTGAGTACAAAGTCAGATCAGAATACTATCCACAGCAACAAATCTACCTTGGACACCCTTGCCAATGTTACACCATATAGGAAAGGTTCCAGTTTGCTTTTTTCAGCTTTTGTAAAATGTGATTCTTGTAGAATACTGCAGTGCCAGTAATCTGATGTTTATTATTGCATTTTCTTTATATCGCAACATTTATTGCAGAAGAATGAAATATTGCAATGTCAGTTTTTCCCCAATATTCAGCAGTTTTAAGTGCTATGACTTTAGTTAACACTCCATTAGACACTGGTTCTCTTTGTCAGGATGTAGTTTACAAGTTGCAGCGTACACAAGGATCTGCTTTACCTACAAAATAAATGAGTACTAAACTCTGTCACAGAGTTTATAGGATATACAGCACAAACACAACAGCTAAGATAAGCATCTGTGATAATGAAACTTTAAAAATTATAATTTACTTTCAATATAAGTCAACATACTAAATGGATAATTTAGGACAAACTGATTTCACATGGAAAGTTACAAGAGGTAGCAGTCATAACATTTGGACAGTAATCATTCGTCAGTCATTTTAGTACAACTCTTGCTGAGAAATCGCACAAGGTTCACTGCAGTTACATTCATACTCAAGTCCGTCAACGTGGGTAAGATTGTACATGATTCCTTACCTTTCTGGGTCCCGTGGAAACCGAAAAAATGCCAAATCTGACTGGGTGCTCTTTCGTGTACAGTTTGGGGCCGCGCAAAAATTCGGCATGCTTGTGGCTAGGTAGTTAGCTTAGCTAACTTAGCTGACTGTTACCATTTGCTATCTTTAGCTTTTTCTTTTGGGAAGTCGAAGGGACGTTGGTGGTTTTAAACACTATCAAACGACTTAGATAGCCTCATAAAAAGCCTTATCGACGTTTCCACGAACAATTATCAAACATTGCACACTACAAACACTATACAGTCACAACGGTTGAATTTTGAGTAGACGTTTTGGCAGCGTAATGTCCCACCTACGTGGAATCTGATTGGACGCAACAAAAATGTCAGCGATACCGAGTGGTCAGTTGAGCCACCCAACCGACCAATCAGAAGACAGCGAACGAATTCTTCTTCCTTGTCCTTAAAATGGTGCGACAGCAGCATGTCAAGACGCACTGATGCCGCCTACCGGCCAATTCACGACAGCACAGGAGTTAGCTAGTTAGCTGCAAGGGTAGGGCAACCAGTTCCATTATGACTGTATTTACTAAGAAACATGACGTCTGTTAGGTATCATGTGTTGCTCCATTTTTATTTAGACCAACAACTGGCTGTATGTCGTGAAAATAGATAGCGAGCTTGAGAATGCATCAATGAATCGGTAGCTGCGTGTTGCCCCCAGTGCTCATTCTTCACGGCCAGTGTTAGCTAGTTCGCTTTCTAAGGGAGTACAAGGTATGTGTTAATGTAAGAAATGCTACTAGGTACATAAAATGAAGAAAAACATTATAAAAAAGGGAAAGACTGCATTACAGCTTTATGAGTAAAGATGGAAGTGTCTGCCTTCAATGTATGTGGCTCGTTGGTCTAGGGGTATGATTCTCGCTTAGGGTGCGAGAGGTCCCGGGTTCAAATCCCGGACGAGCCCACCTTTTTGGTTCGTCATGGTGTCATCAAAGGTTCACCAATGCAAAGGAGAATGTCAAGTTGAGACTCCGACTCCAGCAGTGCAGCGCAAACAGTCGACACACGGTTAATAACCAGCTCCGAAAGCTTCCTGGAGACACCGTTCCCTGTTATAAAAATAAAAAGGCCACGTGTTTCCCATCATACCCTGAGAAATTTCGTTTTTTTCATTGTGTTTTTTTCTTAGCAGCTTCTAAGCCACAGTTTGTTTCCTACAGCTTCTTGACCTCTCGAGTAAAAGGAACAGGGCTCGTCCGGGATTTGAACCCGGGACCTCTCGCACCCGAAGCGAGAATCATACCCCTAGACCAACGAGCCGGGGCGTTGAAACTTGCTTTGTCTTTTTTTATAAAAGCCTTGTACTGTACAGCCTTTTCTGTTCCGTGTCCTCTACGTACGTTTCTTTTTTTTTTTGTATTTTTATGGATAATGTATGATTATGTAACACTTCAGCCAATGTAAATGTCAGGGAACAATAAAGACACGCAGAGCATTTCAATTAACTTCTTTTTATATATCATACATAAGACTGTCTTAATATAATACAAAGGGCATTGTCATAAACACAGCAAAGTCTTGACTAGATCTTACAATCTGTGGATACATGGACTTATCCTTTCCCCCATGCTGTTCAATTCTATAGTGCATGTTGCATGTACAAAAAAAGTGAAAAAATGTGAAATCAAAAATGAAAAGGATAAATCCAAATTAAATAAGAGGATTTCAACTTCTGTTGGGTGTTCAGATATGTCGACAAGTATACGTGTTTGTGTATAACCCACAAACTGAACAGGCTTATGAAAGATGGAACCTTTTTTCAACCATGTGCTTCTCATATAACCAAAAAGTAAGGTTTGTGATGTACATGCACTTACAATATACCCTGTGAAAATTATTAAGGTTTGAAGATCTAGCTTTCCCTGTTTGATTCAAACCCTACCTCATAGTGTTGTCCTGATGTAGTCAAGTACCTTTGCCAAAAGGCAAGGTTTTGCCACTAAGAAAACAGGAGTTCCTGCCCACTGAATGGTCACCAAATTGACAAACATAATCAACATACCAGCAGGAGCAAGGTAGTGAGTTCTATACTTCCTTTATTAAAAAAATATAAATATATACATAAATTCTATTTCAACTATTAAAAAGGGGCTGCATTTCATGACAACTGCTCTAAATAAGAGGTCAATCAGCATGATCTGAAATAGGCGCACACTTACGAGTCACTGCAGTCAATTTTTTTTCTTTTTCAGTCTTTATTTTTGGAATGTTTAGTACCAGTATGAGTGCCAGTAATAAAACCACTGGCAATTTCTAAATGTCTCAAATTCTGCGGGGTATGAAAAATGATTGCAAATTTGCAATTAACCTTGACATCCAGATAAAACCCCAATCTCAATATAGGTAGCTTTACATTTGTGTTTGTGGAAATACCAAGCATGATTTCTTATGATGGTTTCTCCTTTAAAATGACAACAGCATGACCTGTGGCCTGCCCTTAATTTGAGAGGTGGCTGTGGGCAGGGTTTTCTTTTTTTGTCTAATTTCAAAGCTGGTAAAATGAGCAACAGAAGAAAGAAAGCACTTCAAAATCCCTGATATAAAAAAAATCTGGTAATTGACTGTAATGTTTTGAGGACATGCATGTCTGCCTAGGCAAAGCATGTGATTGTGGGCTGACAGACACCCTTTCCCTTTGAATAGGACAACAATCATGGGGATCTGCCCTACCAAATCAGAACAATACCATTCAACACAAACTGATTTGCCACAATTATCCTTACCCTGCCAAGACAATGACACAAAGTCTTGCTTCACGGCAGAAACTAGCCAAGTTGACCAAATGATGTATGAAAGGCAGCAACACCCTTTGAAATAGTATGATGGGGGCAAAAGAAAAACGACGACACAGAAATAGAACGCATTAGTCTCCTTTTTTTTTTTTTCTTTTTTTTTTTTTTTAAACCATCAGCTTCTATCTTGCTACTCCGGAGCCTGCAGAGTAACTACCAAATTCTCTAACATACCAAAGTTTTAAAAGACTCCCAAAATAATCTACCAATTAATATGGAAACAGTTTTGGTAAAACGTTGCAAACAAATCTGGCCAGAATACACAATAGCCAACGGTCTCGACAACGGTCTCCAGTTTTGCTAAAGTAATATATTGCAGCTGTTTGTGTTGACGTTAAAATAAGATCTTGATAAACTTTGCGTCAAAGTGGTGAACTGCTACATTATTGGTTACAGACACCTATATGCTATAAAACAACTGCTTTGGTATAAAAACATATCCAAAGGGAAAATAAATTCTTGTAAAATTCACAGCATAATTTGAGGAGAAAAAAGGCAGTCACTTAACTCATTTTTTTCTTCAGTTTCCATGTTTTGGATGGAGAGACTTGTGCAGGTGGTTCTGATGAGGAACTACATGCAAAAGGGAAAAAAATAACAAAACATAAAAGGGTAAACTCTGGAATAGATAGTTCTTTCCACTGCAAAATCCTTAACCAGTGAATTTCAAGGAAGTAATGTTTAGGAGGTTGTTGTGTACAATAAGACCCTGTTATGTGGGGCCCTGCTGAAGACGAAATCTTTGTCGAGAAAGGCCTCAAATTACCATTCGTATTTACCTTTTCTAAGTTGTTTTAATTTCCTTAAAGAATTAAGGGCTGTCTAGAGAGAAAAATAGAGAAAAGCCATCTTAATTCAAATGATAATGTCCAGCTCCATCCCATTCCAAGTCCATGAGTCATAAGGCCAAAGGGTTATCTAGAACCAGCCACTGACTGTCTTCCTTTCACTGGGCTGGATCCTTTCGTCTCCCGCGCCCATTGCTGCTCTCGCCTGTGCCGGGCCCGGTTGCAGCTTGCAGGACTACGGGGCCTCTAGGCCTGAGGGGTGGTGCTTCCCTCTCTCCTTTGACCCGATTGGTGTCAGTATCCACCTGCGGGGTCTCCTCTCCACCCGGCCAGCACACGCATAGGGACTCCACTGCTATGTGCTCCCCTTTAACAGAGTTACACAATACCGACCAACAACAAGAAATATCACCGCAAACACTTCCCCTCATTGTCAAGCTACAGGATTTACAAGCAGCTTTTATGTGAAATTTCACTTAAAAAAGGGCAAAAATAATTAAGAACCAGTGGAACAGTAATGTCAGGCGGTCCACGGTTTGAACCGAAAGAGGACGCCAAGCATTTCATCACCAACAGCTACCTGCAAAACAGCTTCAAACTTCGCTCTGAAATGCTCCTTAGAAGATTTTGCCACATAATACCATATGGTGATTACTTGGTGGTTACATGAAACTGGTGAAATGGTAAGATGGATGTCTCAATCTCACTATGGTTATTCCGCAGTATTATTTTGTGCCTAATGATTGCAAAAGAAAAACTGATGAAAATTACATATATACTTTTTAACAAAGGTTTTTCTCTGTAGTAGCGGTTCAGTGATATCTCCCTTCTGACGTGAGCAGCTTTTGTTCTCAACACACCTTGTAGTAAAAAACACCACCTTAAAAATGACGCACAGGGGGAACACACAGCCAAATGTCAGTGCAGTCACGAGCTGGCCATAGAACTCTGCTGCACACACACTCCAGTCATTGGAGACTCCTCCCGGTCCATGCCCTGCCTCATGCCCAGGTGGCCTTCCGCTAGGTAGTGGGCAGGCCCTGTGTTCGTGCCCATGGAGAAAGCAGGGTGCGCTGCCATGCCAGTCTCCTGCCGTGGGTTCGAGAAGGCACCTAGCCCCATGCTCAGCCCACCATTCTGACCAAAGTCAAGGGCTCCAGCGGGCAAATGGCGGAGCTGGTAGGCCTGGTTGCCATGGTTCCCAGTGGAAGAGGACGATGTAGAGGAAGAGGAGGCAGAGGAAGACAGGGAGGTCATGGACAGATGGCCATGAACCACCTCCATGGAGTCCTGTGTCGAGGAGCTGTGTGTCGGGGAGGTGTAGTGGCGTGGGCGTGGGCGAGTAGCCATCATCTGCCCGTGGTGGTGATGAGTATGTGAGTGGGGATGCAGGGCCTTAGGGTGCTGAGGGGGAACATGGAAGGTGGTCTCCTGGACTGGGTGGGTCTCTCCAGTGACTGACTCTGGTCCAACGCCACCTCCCCACACCAGCGGGGGTGGGTAAGGCTGTCTTGCCTGTCAGTGTCAAGCAAACAGCATGAGTCAGTTGTGTAATATGGCTGCATCATTTTTAGTGACTTAAATCAGCATTGCCTAAATGTTATGATCTAGAGGAACATTAATAAAAGATTATCTGTTCTTCATCAAGTAGCAATGTAAGTTTCCTTTGTAGCACACTTAATGAAATCAAGTTTAATGTTTGCAATTCAGAAAGCATGACAATTTTTGGAAAAAATCAAATGTTCAAATTAGCTTTTACCACCACTAAAAAAACTCTACTCAGTATCAGATAATATTTAGATCTTTCTGGGCAGCATACGGACCTGTGGGCAGAGGCTGTCACCATCAATGGCAGGCATGGCCGTGCCAAAGTGTCCTCCACTGTGCAAGTGGTGATGGGTAGGGTCTGATCTTGCTCTGCCACTGGTACTCGTCCCAGATGATCCTCCTAAGTGTTAAACGAAAGTGTCAGCATCAACAACTTCACAATAAAAATGTGAAATGCTACAACATGATTAACTGATGTTTATTGTCTCCAAGGTCTACAACATCATGGATTTAGTATTTTTAATGTCACTACCTTTGGATAATAACAGTTAATAATTGTGGCAAAACTACAGTATATCAATAGACTGTAAATGTACAGGATGCATTTCTTTGTTTAAGTTAAAGCACAACTGATAGATCAATGTGTGCCACTACTCCAACAGCGGAAGAGCTGCCCAGACTTTTTAGGTGGTCTTTACCTGAACTAGAGGAGGTGCTGGAGGTGGTTCCTGAAGACTGGGACTGCTCTAATGCGGGGCTTGTAGACACACTACTGCTTGTATTGGTCCCCTCATCCGCAGTCTTCTTGAAGAAGCTGTGCTGCAGGGCATAGTAGGGTTGGATGCGGCTTTTAGGGTCATAGTCCAACATCCGGAGGATCAGGTCCTTGAACTTCAAGTAGTCAGCAACAGCATGGCCAGACTCCCCCGCCCGCCGGCCACCTGGACCCCCTGTCTCCACACCCAGGATGGAGTGGAGCTTCCGCGAAGCTGGAGGCTTATACTGTTTAAAGCAGAGTACACCAAGTTTTAACGATTTACTCACGTCACTTCTGTATTGCTGCAACCTACCCTATTTCTCCTCAATAATTGCCATCACAAATTATTGGCTGAGTCTGACCGCATCAAAGCACTGAACTCACCCTTTTGCCATCTTTGGTCTTCTTAACACTCCATGTACCATCCGAAAGCTTCTCAAAGAACTTCCTGGCTTTTGGGGCTAGGTCCATTATGTGATTAGGCGGGATACCGAGAACCTCAACTATTTTGTTCATCTGGTCCACCTGAAGAAAATATTACAGATCAAGTTAATTAGTCCTGCTGGCAGAGGTATGTATCAGGCAGTAAGGGAAGTTAAATGTTATCAAATGTTGTCCTAAGATGACTTAACTTAAATTTGGCAAGAATTCATTTCATTTAGGACAACAGTATCAAGGCTTGGCAACATAGTGGTGTGTAGTGTTTTAGGCTTGTGATCTCCATTTCCAACCTTCGAGATCTACATGACATTATTTGTAAGATAGACATCAGGTGAAAGCCAGTGACTTTTTGTCATTTTCTGTTACACTACAAAGGCCAGCACAGAACAAATCTAAATCATGTTTTAGACTGTTGTACCTCATTGGCTCCGCTGAAGAGAGGTTCTCCAGTGTGCATCTCTACCAAGATGCAACCCAAGGACCACATGTCGATGGCCAGGTCATAGGGCATTCCCAGCAGTACCTCTGGGGAACGGTAGAAGCGACTCTGGATATATTGGTATATCTGCAAAAAAAAAACAAAAAACAGACCGATCGTCAGACTCACTGTTTGCCTCGAAACACTGAGCAAGCTAATCATTATACCCAATGTATAGAGGACCATCTATCGCACACTTCTCAGGGACATTTTTTGCATACTTTCATGTTATTGCTGATAAGAAAAACTGCAGCTAGATACCCTTTGTCCCAGTTGGCATGAGCTGCCAAAGTCCACTATTTTGATGGCACTCCTCTTGGGGTTACAGAGGAGGATGTTCTCAGGCTTCAGGTCACAGTGGATGATGCTGAGCTCAGGCGTGGCCAGGAAGAGTAGCGCCGTGCATAGCTGCTGGGCAAACTTCCGGGTGAGATTGAGCGAGACGCCACGGAAGTTGGTATTTCGGAGCAGGTCGTATAGGTTATATGACAGCATCTCAAACACGAGGCAGAGGTGGTTCCGAAACATGAAGTGACGCTTTAGGTGAACTGCAGAAAATCAAAGTGTTCCCATGTTAGTCAAATAAAGGAAAAGTCTTAAGTTTTTTAAAATATATATATTTTTTCTGTGAGATCAGATGCAAATCTTAAGAGTGGATTACCAATGTAGTATTTCATCTCGGTATCATGTTTGTTCATGAGCTCTAGGAGGCGCACTTCAATCTGGGCTTGATTGAGGAAAGCTTTCTTGTTCTTGATGATCTTAATGGCAACCCATTCCTGCTCTGCTCGGTCATATGCTTTCACAACCTGAAGATGCCAACAAAAGCAAATTATAATGTTTCCCAAAGTTGAATCAGAACCATTGATTCAATATTAAACATAAACACTTCAAATATTAACTACATATTAAAAAATCTTCAGTAGGTGGAATTAAATATCTTGAGGTTTTGTTATACAGGGCAAAATCAAACCATAATTTGTTTTTACAAATTCAAGACTATTTTCTGCATCACATGTACTCAAATCAAGTGTATGTGCAATTTAGAATCAAGCACCTGTCCAAATGATCCTTTTCCTATCAAGGAATCAATCTCATAGCGGTCCATCCACTTCTCCCCATTCTTGACGATGTAGTCATAGTTATCATCGTCATAGCCGTCATTAAAGACTTTCCTCTCCTTTTTGTGGCTGGAGTCTTCACCCTGACCCTGTTGGTGCCGTCGCTTCTTTTTTGCATAATACACCTGTAAATTAACAAAACAGTTCATATGATCACACTGCAAGCTCATGTATATTACTTCAAGTTTCATAGATCTTTACAGTGTGAAAGATACGTTTAGGTATACATGGAACATTTTTTTTTTATAAATAATGGATTCATTTGACATTCTTTAATTTTGATGAATCAGTTAATTGTGTTATTTACAAAAAGACAGAAACTAATGAAAAAAAGCCATAATGATTTACCACTAACCAGGGAGGCATCCTCAGATATTATATTTTGCCTTACCAACAGTTCAAAATTGTGAGATATTAAGGTCACTATTGCATTACATTATTATAACAAAGAAGTACATCAAATCTTTATGTCTGACAAGCTAGAAACAGAAAATGACATTTTTGCTTTGAAAACCAACACTGACTCAATTGCCAAAAGAGAAGTTGATTAATTTTGTCCAACAGTTAATTGACTAATTGTTACAACTGTAGATGTATTTAACGAAGAACAAAACTAACCTCATTGATGTGTTTGTATGTTTTGATAAGGTCAATGGAGAGCTTCCTCAGGGGAGCTGAAGTTGGGTCACGAAAGCACTGGGGCATGTGCCTCTGAAGTATCAAAAAGGGAAAGTCACAATATTAAAGTTAACAAAAAAAATAAGCACAGCACCTCTGTAAGTAACAGCTTGATCACATAGGGCTATCATTAAATTTATTACAAATAATTTTCCACAATATGAAATAGCTAGACTGAAAGAAACATTTGACAAGCAGCTACTCTGCCTGGTGACAGCAGCAAAAAAGGGAAGTACACTTTCATATCACAGTAAGTATTACAGTTCTTGTAACACTACATATTAAGACAACAAGAAATCAAAGAGGTGGAGCGGGGTAGGGGTAGTGTACCTGATTGGCAGTGAGCTGTGGTGTCTGGTCGCTGTACGGTAAGACCGTAACAGATTGGTCAGTGCTTGGCTGGTGGCGGTCACTGTACTGCTGGTGCGTATGGGGCATTGGAGCAGCCATCTGAAGACCAGCAGTGTGTAAAGAAAAAGAGGGCGCAAGCCGGACGGACGAAGGTTTGCATGCTGAAGTCTCTCCTCCTGGAAGAAATTAACACTGCTATGAGTTGCATATTAACCTAATTCAACACTGTATGTAACAAAAGACAGAAAGGAGGAAAGGTGTAATAATCCTGATGTGAAACAGCTGCATTTCCTCTTCACACAAGAGATTTTTGGCCCAAAAATAAAACAGGTAAAGATAATGCTACTTACTGTACAGATATAATATAAACAGGCAGTATTTGCTGCTTAATCTAACCACTAATCATTCCCTGAACACAAATTGTATAAATGTACCTTCAGGAAAGGAAAATATTTGCAAAATGCAAATTATGCATTAGTCCTATTTACATGTATGTTGAAATAATCAAACTGACTCCTTAAAAAAACACAAAAAAGGATCATTACATTTTGAGAATAAAAAGGATTAACACATTGTTAATAGACATGTCAGGTTAATACATAGTGTCTTTTGTTAAACATGTAAAGCCAAAAAAATGCATCAAAGGATAACCACAAAATAAAATATAACAGTAATATATCAACCTTTGTGAAGAAAAAGGAGCAAAACAGCAGGTTTAACAGTGAAAAGGGGTGAAAATAAAGCATCTCCACACTGTACAGTGAATCATCCTTCATTTTAAGCCAGAAGGAATCAAAAAATTATTAAATAGCATGTTCAGCTATCAGCATCTCTCACCAGACAACACAATTCACCAGTGCTACACAGTAACCACTATTCAGAATCCCAGCAACAGCACCTAATTAGCATAGCCTATCACCACAGAGATACAGCGTGATTTGGCAAGCCCATCAATGCACAGACCAATCACAACGCAGTATGCAAATAGCCTACTTTTGTTGCCAGGGCAGAGCTGCTCCCATTTTCCAATGAGAAAACAAGAAATAAACAAGAAATAAAATTGAACTTTGGCACACTTAGACGTTGCTTTCAACACAAGAGCCTGACAGCAAAATAGCTGCACAGCCCAAAACCTGCACTCCATCTGAGAGCGTTAGAAAGCTGACCCAGCTTTGGAAAAGCAAAAAATACACATCCACTGACAGAAATAAGAGGAACTGTAAGATGATAGAGCACAGACAACCACTGTATTTGAAACGAAAACTAAGAAATTTTATGTGTGTGTGTGTATATATATATATATATATAATATATATATATTTTATATATATTATATATATAATATATTATTTTTTTAATAAATCTATTTTAGTAACATTCATTCACATAAATCAAGTATAAATTTTTACTGCAGTCTTTTTGATAAAAAAATGTTCTATTTGCTCTATTTAAAGCATTTAAATAATAATTCTAATTTGTCATAATCCCTATTATTTCTGTTTGACTGGTTAGACCTGAAAAAAATAGTGTCAAACTAATTTTGTATCACTTTGAGCTCTGTCATCACATAGAAAGTTGTGTGAAAATGTTAAATACTGTGCTGACCAGTTATAATAATGATTCAGCATTGTTTGACTTTTTCACCACTTAGTATGTCCTAAGATTTGTGGGTCTGGATGCCAAATTAAAAACAGCAACATAACTGAAAGAGAAGATCTTAGGTGAACTACTTCCCCACCAAGGGTTAAGGCTTAATATATAGCAGCTAACCTGGATGCATCTTCTCCTGTAAAATTTCATATCATCCTGGGAGGAGAGTCCAGCAGCAAACCACAACCCACTACAAAGAATAAAAACAGATTATTATCATTGTGCATCTTTGGTGGGATTTAACTTCATAGTGGGTGAACTTCTGTTGAGAAGAAGGTACAGAGGACCCCTAAAGAAGAGAGGACACCCCAAAACTTTGAAAAGTGTGCATGGGGTGAATGTATGAATTTTGTTGAAATTAAAAAATATAGCTACATTTTTTAATTAGTAAGCTGCTTGTCGATCAACAGCGAGAAACAGGTAATACCCAGGGAATTATATCTTTAAAGTATAGAGCATATGAAGCTCTTTTGAAACTGTAAAAGATAAATAGTTCACTCAGAGAGGCACAGACTACAGAACACTTAAACAAATCAGGATTAATATTGTTGTGAACCTATAAGAGCACAGGATCTCCTCTCAGCATGTCCATAGTAAATATGCTATTTAAATTATAGTATCTAAATAGGGGATTTTCAAACAAATAATATGCTTTTTAGAAATAAGCAATTGTTAGTCAGAATAAACTGGTTTAACTACAATTACTGTACAAGATTATGCAAATTGTCAAAGAACTGAAAAAGTTTGGTTTGAGCCCATTTTACAAACACAATAGATGGCATTAGACTAGGATAAATTTGACATTATAAAAATCTCAAACCCTACTGGTAAAATCCAAGCTATATTTGCTCACAAAGCCATTTTACAAGCGCACTTGTAGCTCTTTAGTCTTTCCTAAACGTCTGATTATTCTTAATTTTCAGTACTGACATATGAACAGTTCCTTTCCTGGCTCTAGTCATTACGGCATCAACGGGCCTATTTAGGTGTAAATATAACGACAGCTAGCTTGCTATTAGTAGCCGTATCATATCATAAGTGATGGCTAAAGACCTCTGTAACAAGCCTATGTGTCATCTTCTCACGCCCAACTGATTAGATCCATTGCAAAGCTGAATCAAATGTAGCCCATCCAAAACAATTAAAAGCCTAACGTCCGTGTATAAAGACGGCTCCCGAGCAGCTCTGTACTTACAGATGATGGGGTAGATCTCGTCATGGTTGGAATTTAGGAAGCATATTCAGTGTTAATTTGCGTCCTCTCCTGCTACATATCGTTCGTGTATGCCTCCAATTCCTCGTATAAATGACAAACGTATTCAGGCTCACGTTACCGTTAGCAGTCTAACTAGCTAACGTTGTCGTCGTTAACGTTACCCTGAAAACTGCGGGACAAGCAAGCATATCTCTCACCAATCCAACGTTAACGTTAGCTAGTGACGCTGTGTGCAGCCAGCGGGTTGTGGGGCCCATTCAGCTGGTTCGTCAACAAGTCAACGTTAACCATTAGCCAGGTTAGCCGAATTAGCTACGAGGCGTTAGCCTGGTTAGCTTCCGTACCATGTATCTGTAAAACCCAATCTACACCCCTCATATTAATACAGGTAGACACCGCATGGACAGTAAATCAAACCAGGATGGTTAGCTAACGAGGGAACATTTGCTTCAATCGTACAATGACAGTGTCTAATATTGCAGGGTTAACGTTAGCTGTAACGTTAACACCGTGCCAGCATGACTCTCCGTCCAAACCCACACAATGCGTTGCACCCTCCAAGTTAGTTCACAACCAGCTGTAATGCTGTTCTTGTCTATCATTACGATTCGTCCGTTGACCTACTGACTGAGAGCAAACGTTAACGGTGGCTTCACCGGAGTCGGCACCGCCACAAAATGTTAGCTAGCCGCCATACCATAAGCTACCATTCTCAACTTCACTGTCGCGTCCATCATTGTTAACCATTCACGTTACATATAATATACATCTGCGAAAGCGTTAACGTGAAACGTTGAGCTAACGAATGTCAAATATAACATTTTACAATTGCTCACCTCTGATGGCACGATCTTCATTTAAAGTCCAATAACCTGTATGATGAGGAAACTTATCCAGCTTGAGATTCTCCCCTCCCTGCACGGTTAGCGAGTAATGTTAACGTTAAATCCGATCCCCGTCCTCTGACCGGCAAACTCTAAAATAATTCGCCAGTCAGATATAATACGCTCTTCATGTCCAAAGCTTTGATGAACAACATCGGTGATCGAAGCAACTTTGACCAACGTTACTATCAGCTGATGACAAGCAACATGCTAACGTTAACTAGCACGCATAACTTACTAGCTAACCTTAGCGAACTGGCTAGCTAGTTGACAAAATGAACGCAGCTAACATTAGCTACCTGCCCTGGCTAGCTGTAGCTTCTTTGGCTAGCCTCAAGCTAACAATTCTAGCTACCGCTAAATAAATGTTATGCCAAATTCTGATTTAACGTTGTCTTTGCAAATTTCGCGTCGGCCGCTTCGATAAATACGACAGCACAGTTAAGTCCACAGTATTTCAAACATGAAACAGAAACCGTGTCCTCTGATAATTTTGGTTAGGAATTTTGTGTCAATTTTCACAAAATGGCGCGCGGTCCAAACCTGCGCAGTGAACCGGCCCGGTGGACCAGAGACACGGACAACTGAGTTAGTGCGGCGCCGCCTAATTATTTCAACTATGTTAAAACGTCGGCCTCTTGATCTTCTTAATCCGATCCACTAGACGCATTTCGATATCCAAAAACGTCAAACATATATCCACTGACAGCATTATTCCGGCGGGAAGGGAGAACATTTGAAAAGACTGAGCTGGGAAAAAAACCCTCCTGACAAAATGGCGATGCTCTAGCTTGTTGCCATGGCAACTGTCAATCAAAAAATAAAGTACCCGGATGTACCAATGACGAATAAAATCTAACTGGCCAGAGTTACAGGACACACATAACTCCAGTGGTGTCCCTGTCTGTCTTTTTAACCGCGTTTGGCCTGTTGCTAGCAGCCGACACAGATTTAAATCGTCGACTGTGTTTATTTTTGCAATGCAACACGAACGTTACATTTGTGGCTGTTCCATGGATACATGACTTGTCTTAGTCATGTGTGAGCCCCTACAACACACCCGTTACCATTCTTAAATTGTATGGATATAATGATAATGATCCTGACAGTGCAAATGATTTCTCACCATTCTATAACCTTTATTTCTTTATTTGTCTATAAATAGTAAAAATCTAAACATAATCTAAAGAGGATAAAATACTGAAATGGCCTTATAAAATGTGCAAAAATCTACAAAAAATAACAAACTCTTTTGTGCAGTTATTTTTTATCAATTGTTGTTGAGTTTTTACAATTAATATGGATTCATTTGCTACTGAATTGATGATTAAACTGCATCAAACAATGTAATTTGGCAAAGTTTACAGTTTTGTTCTATCTTTGTCTGTGGACAGCGCTCCACTTCCCCTCAACTCTTAACATTAGTTTCTAATTAGGAATAGGAACCATCTATACTTTAATTTTCACATTCCAATGTACAGGCCTATAAAAGATGCAATTAATTGCATTCAGGCATCTGCAGGGTATCTGGTGTAAATATAGCAGGACGCAATAAGGGATGACTGAGCATCAGGCTTCATAGTAGAAACCTTTTCACTAACATGACAGAGTTTGCAGAAAAACCCCCCAGAAAGGCATAAATCCTAATCATTCATAAACCTATTGCCGCCACTTCTAAATCTTAAACAATTTAAATTTAATTTGGTGTTTGGTCAAGTTTGCATCCTAACATAGGAGGAATTATACTAAACCATTTACATGCATTTGTTGAGTCATGCATCTGAGAAGGAGTTTAGTTTTTAATTCTTAAACTTCTACACACTTTTGTAAATGTCGGTCTAGTCATGGTCTCTTGTCTGACTTATCAGCACAGAACCTGACATTGTAAGGTCAAAAGACGTTGTATTTCTAAGCAGAAGACCCTAAGGTTAATCTGTTTAATGTGTGGGTAGAATCTGTCCTCATTAGAGCAGTGACAATAATATAATCATTATATGGTAACAGAATCACAAACCTTGTGGTTCTAATTAGGACATATGAGTCTGAATAAGTAAATTCACAGAATGTTATAATGTGAAATATGAAATAATGGCTCTAGTTTAAAAACAAAACAAATAAGTACATTTAATGGATCCTAAGTTATCTCAGTCAAATTTCACCTTAAACATTTTCATGTAACGTAGTGCTGTGTAATTGAGTGTGTGAACTATATATGTTATCCAGATTTAAACCAGGATTTATTTTTACTTGTTTGTTTTCTGGTCGGGCTGCAAGGTGG